>NW_006283631.1:2774921-2778061 GCF_000327345.1 Myotis davidii
CTTTCCCTCTAATGAGAAACCCTATATCCAATGGGTGTCTTCCAAAATTAGTATTATAATAACACTCTATGGGTTTTGATATCTTAAATTTTCTGACAGGTCACCAAAACTCAACAGTTTTCACTGTACTGCATCAGCCACATACTATTTTCCTCACGATTTAGATGATTAAGAGATTATCTTAGTCTTGTTTTCCCAATCAACAAAGTTAGTACATTCTGCCAGGAAACCCTGTGGCAGAGCTAGGCACCCTCATCTGTGGCAAAAGCAGATTTCAAATGGAAATGAAATTGCTGCCTTGAATCTTCTCAGGAATACTGGCTGACAGGGTGAGTCGAAGCACCTGCAATGGATACTGCTCAACCCATATTGGGGGAAGGAGAAGAAGGGAAGTAGAATTTACTACACTACACATGTGCCTCACAGCATCCTTGGAAAAGATGAGGATCAGAAACTCGAGAGCAATCAGGAACCATAGCAAGCTCTCCCTCAGATATTCTCTCTCTCTCTCTCTCTCTCTCTCTCTCTCTCTCTCTCCAATCAAAAGACATCGAGTGGCTGAATGGATAAGAAAACAGGACCCATATATATGCTGTCTACAAGAGACCCACCTCAGAACAAGAGACTCACACAGACTGAAAGTGAAGGGGTGAAAAATATCTTTCAGGCAAAAGCAAATGGAAATGAGAAAAAAGCTGCGGTAGTATAATTGTATCTGACAAAATAGACATCAAAGTGAAGGCCATAACAAGAGATACTGAAGACTACTTCATAATACTAAAGGGATCGATAAAATAAGAAGATATAACTCTAGTAAACATATATGCACCTAACACATGAACACCAAAATACATAAAAAAAACTTCTGGAAGATATCAAGGGAGAGATCGACAGCAATATGATAGTTGAGGACATCACTGGATAAACCCTCTAAACAAAAAATCAGCAAAGAAACAGCAATCCTAAATGACTCACTAGATCAGATGGACTTAATTGACATCTTCAGAACATTTCACCCCAAAGATACAGAATATACATTCTTCTCAAGTGCACATGGGACACTTTCAAAGATAGACCACATATTGGGTCACAGGCAAAGTCTCTCCAAATTCAAGAAGATTGAAATTATATCAAGCATATTCTCAGACCACAATGACATGATATTAGAAATAAGCTACAATAAAAACAATCCAAAAAATTCAAACACTTGGAGGCTGAATACCATGCTATTAAACAATAATTGGGTTACCAACGAGATCAAAGAAGAAATTAAAAACATCCTATAAATGAATGACAATGAAAACACAACAATCCGAAATCTATGGAACACAATGAAGCAGTCCTGAGAGGGAAGTTCATAGCATTACAGGCCTTCCTCGAAAAAACAAGAAAAAATATGGTAATAAATTATCTAACTTTACAACTTAAAGAATTAGAAATAGAGCAACAAGAAAAGCCCAGCATGAGCTGGGAGGAGATAATAAAGATCAGAGGAGAAATAAATGACATAGAGACAAAAAATACAAAAGATCAGTGAAACCAAGAGCTGGTTCTTTGAAAGGATAAACAAGATTGATGAACCTCTAGCCAAGCTGACCAAGAAGCAAAGAGAGAGAACCCAAATAAACAAAATCAGAAATGAAAGAGGCAACATCACAATAGACCCCACAGAAATCCAAAAGATTGTAAAGAATATATACATATACTATGAACAACTCTACTCCAACAAACTAAAGAACCTAGAGGAAATGGACATATTCCTAGAAAAATACAACCTTCCTAAACTTAATCAAGAAGAATCAAAAAATCTCAACAGGCCAAAAACTAAGGAGGAAATTGAAGCAGTTATCAAAAAGCTTCCAGCAAATAAAAGGCTGAGGCCAGATGGCTTCACAGGAGAGTTTTACCAAACATTCAAGGAGAACCAAAACCTATTCTTCTCAAACTATTCCAAAAAATTCAAGAGGAAGGCACACTTCCAAGTTCTTTCTATGAATCCAGCATTACCCTAATCCCAAAACCAAATAAAGACACCACAAAGAAAGAGAATTACAGGCCAATATCCCTGATGAATATGGATGCTAAAATCCTCAACAAAATTCCAGCGAATCGGATCCAGCATTACATTAGAAAGATCATACACCATGACCAAGTGGGATTTATTCCAGGGATGCAAGGCTGGTACAATATCCATAAGTCAATAAACATGATACATCACATAAACAAATTGAGAGACAACAATCACATAATCAGCCCTAACTGGTTTGGCTCAGTGGATAGAGTGTCGGCCTGCGGACTCAAGGGTCCCAGGTTCAATTCCGGTCAAGGGCATGTACCTTGGTTGTGGGTACATCCCTAGCGGGGGGTGTGCAGGAGGCAGCTGATCGATGTTTCTCTCTCATAGATGTTTCTAACTCTCTATCCCTCTCCCTTCCTCTCTGTAAAAAATCAATAAAATATATATTTTTTTAAATCACATAATCATATCAATTGATACAGAAAAGGCATTTGACAAAAATCCCACACCCTTTCCTGATAAAAACTCTCAGCAAAGTGGGAATAGAGGGATCATACCTGAACATAATAAAAGCCTTATATGACAAACCTACAGCCAACATCATACTCAATGGGCAAAAACTAAAACTCTTGCCCCTAAGAACAGGAACAAGACAATGGATGCCCACTTTCACCATTCCTGTTCAACATAGTACTAGAAGTGCTAGCCATAGCAATTAGACAAGAAGAAGAAATAAAAGTCATCCAAATTGGAAAAGAAGAAGAAAACTTGTCATTACTTGCAGATGACATGATATTGTACATGGAAAACCCTAAAGACTCCATCAAAATCTACTAGAATTAATAAATGAATTCAGAAATGTAGCAGGATACAAAATTAACACCCAGAACTCTATTGCTTTTTTATACACCAATAATGAACTCACAGAAAGAGAAACTAAAAAAAAATCCCATTTACCATTGCAACAAAAAAATTAAGATACCACCCGGCTGGCGTGGCTCCGTGGTTGTGCATCGACCCCTGAACCAGGAGATCAGGGTTCAATTCCTGGTCAGGGCCCATGCCCCGGTTGTGGGCTCGATCCCCAGTGTGGGCGTGCAGGAGGACGCCAATCAATGATTCC
>NW_006283631.1:2781461-2792454 GCF_000327345.1 Myotis davidii
TGGAATACTGCACTGTTGTAAAAAAGAAGGAATTCTTACCATTTGCAACAGCATGGATGGAACTGGAGAGCATTTTGATAAGCAAAATAAATCAATCAGTGAAAGATAAATATCATTTGATCTCACTCATTTGTGGACCATAATGAACAACATAAACTGATGAACAAACATAGAATCAGAGTCATAGAAGCATCAAACAGACTGTCCAACCTATGAGGGAAGGCAGGGGTGAGGGGATAAGAGATCAATCACAGAGGACTTGTATGCATGCGTATGAGCATAACCAGTGGACACAGGCAAATGGGGGTTGGTGGTGGTGAGGGCATGTGCTGGTTGTGGGGGCAGCCAGGGAGAGGTCAATGGGGGAGGGAAGGAGACTTAGGTAAACTTTAAACAATAAAGAATTTAAATTAAGAAAAAAAAGAAAAGAAACTAGTATAAAATTGTTTGCTGAGTGCTCATTTCCATGGGGAGCTCTTCTCCATGTCATCCTCACCCTGGACACCAGGCTGACATCACCTCCAGCCTCAGAAATGTCTCGGGTCAAATGGAGAAATGGAGGAAGACAGGACATGGCAGTTGCACACAGTTCTCACTTGCTTGCCCAGAAGCAAACATGTCACTTCCATTTCTATTTCATTGGCCAAAGCAAGTCACATGGTAACACCTCATTTCACAGGGACAGGGAGGAATGATCGCTTCTGGGATGTGTCCAGCTGTGGGGCTGTCTGTAAGCATCAGTGATGATTATCACTAGGGCTCATCACAAGGAGGCATGGGTAAGAAAACACTGCTGTGCCCTAGTCAATTTGGCTCAATGGACAGAGCATTGGCCAGTGGACTGAAAGGTCCCAGGTTCAATTCCAGTCAAGGACACATACCCAAGTTGCAGGCTCGATCCCCAGTAGGGGGCGTGCAGGAGGCAGCCATCAATGATTCCCTCTCATCACTGATGTTTCTATGTCTCTCCCTATTCCTTCCTCTCTGAAATCAATAAAACAATAAATAAATAAAACAAAAATTAAAATAAAATAAAAACACTGCTGTACTCAGAAACACCACTGAACAGCAGGCCTGGAGAAGAGCCAGAATCCAGTTATACCTATTTACACTGACTTTGAGTCCCAGCCTTTTATTAATCTTGATTATTTCTGAGTTATTGGGGATAAAATAAATAACCAAAAAGAATTTAAAACACTTATCTATATTAGCTATCTTCAAAATTTAAAAGATAAGAAGAAAATTAAGACCCTTAGTTCTAGTGAAAAAGATCCTATATCTACCTGCTTAATTTCCAGAATTATTTTTTCAAGGACTGGTTTTAATCCAGTCACATGGGTGATATGTAAATCTGTGGGACAGCAGCCCATTAAATAATAATCTCAAATCAATTTACCTTCTAAATGAGATCAAGAATATTACATTAAATAAGAATTCTTCCATTTAGAAACCTTTACCAAGTACATAAAATCTCATGACTCTTTGCTAATATTTATGTCTAGAAAGATTGCCAATACAACTTCATTTACGCGGGCCACCACAGATATATATCATAAAATAGCATTAAGTCAAAAGTAAACTGATTATGTATGATATAGCTGATGAACCTGGATAAGGCTAAATTAAAGAAAATGCATAAATAAAAAAATACATTACTCCCTTAAGGTGTTTAGATGATGGATTTTGTTGTTTATAATTCATAGGGTATCAACAAAAGCTTATGATTAAAATGCTCCATGGCACAATGTATAAAAGCAATAGCACCTCAAACTCTGCTGTGAGAACATGAATAGTCACAACTGCAGCCCAATAAGCCTGTGACTTGATCCAGCAACCCTACTTCTAACTATTTATGCTTAGAAATAGTACAATAAACGCTCAGGTATGTGAATAAAAAATGCTAACTGCAGCTTTGCATGAAGAAGCAAAACAACTGCATTTCTTTCAATAGTAAGTAGAGACAAGCCACATGAAATCCCTTTCTAAAATTAAGCAGTCTATGAATAAATTATGAGTAAAACATTTTTAAGATATGCTCATGTATATATACATACCTATATACAATTTGGCAGAATCTTCCCAAAGCAAGAATAAGACTTTGATACCCTGTTCGATCTGTATTTTTAAGAACTCAAAATACTACACAAACATTTCGGTTAACAGTGAACTAAAAGCAGTCTTTTAAAATTGAGTGTTAAAAACTAAAGTAATGCTCTTAACTTGCTTCAACGGTCATATTTCTTACTCATGGAAATCCTCTCCCCTTTTCAAATTTTCTCTTTTTTTTAAATCCCAAATGAAAGTTTCAGTGGGGTGGCCTTCTATAAATGGGCCAAGTTTCTAATACAAATGGTAAGACATGTTTGTTTTATACAGTCCTGCCAGGCCAGTGAATTACTCCCTGAAGTAAATTAAGCATTTGATAATTTAACAGTTCCAGCCCTTTGGGGAAGCAATTAGAGTAGTGAAGAGGGATTTGACACAATTATGAAGAATACAACTCTGTCTGCCAACGAGTCCAATTTGTGCAAAGGAAGCAGCCTCCTCAGCTGGCAGAATTAGGTTCAACATGTTCATGTCTGGAGATCAAAATACCTGTTGCCTTCTATTTTACATACTACAAAGGTCATTAATGTTCATAACAGAAAATTTAGAAAATAGAGAAAAACAAAAAAGAAGACAATACAAAATCATACATAATGCTTCTATTTAGAGATAACTGTTGCAAACCACCGGTGCATTTTCCTCTGGTGTCTATTCTAGACACACAATCAACAATAATAGGGGTCTGGGAGAAGGAAGTCATGGTCCATCACAAATCACAGTGAAAAGAAAAAGAGAACCAGTCAATTGGAGGCACATTTAATGATGAAACATCTTTAAATATTTACTATGCTAGAGTTGCTCTTATATAAACTTGTATTGTTACTCAATTTCATAGCTGATCTCTCCTTATTTTTAAAAAAAGCCTGTGCACCATCAGTGTATCTGTGAGCAAATGATCATTCCATCTTCTAAAGGATCCAGCAAGATAATTCAGACAATAAAAGCCAGCATTAGACATGACTTTGTCTCTACTCACTGGCCACCAGCCATCACCACTCTCAGGAACTCTACCCTTGCCCCCAAGCCCCCTTCAAGAGCCTCCATAGTGTCATCTCCTCCATCACTCCAGGCTAGGATTACTCCAGGCCAGAATAGCAGCATCATTATCCCTCAGTGCCTTAATCCCCAACTTATAGCCATTTCTGTCAAGCCACTAATTAATGTTATTTTCATCAACTGTTCCCTATCAGAAAATTGATTTACTATCATAGAGTGACATGTAGTTCCAAAAGACAAGTCTAATACATACGTGTTTTCGCTCATTTTAGAAATGCTATTCTTTAACTAGTACACTGTTTATTATTATGCCTATCACTATTAATTCAAAACACAATTAATCTTTCCCAGAAAATAAAAAGGTTTTATTTTATTTACAAAAAAAAAAAAGGAAAAAAGGAGATCAATCTGTTTTTAAGTGCGGTATTTGTAACCTTCACTATTCTTTTTGGAATAGTGTTTGTTTGTTTGTTTTGCAAAATTGGGGTCACTGTGGTTTTTGTTTGCTGCTTTGTAATCTATTGTATTGGTTAATCAGAAATAACAGTAATAGGGGGGAAATAGTCACTTGAAAGGATCTCTTTCACCCATCAATGTGGACCATTAGCAAAAATTTTGAAGAAACTTGAATTTACCTTCATCTATATAATTTTATTCTTCATTTTAGAGTCCTAAATAAAATAAGACAATATGGCTTTCATTTCACAGAACAAAAACAATTAGAGGAAACTACTTTCTGCTAAGGTTTATAGTTTTACAAAAGGATTAGCCAAAGAAAATGCTTAACCCAAAGTAGTATCATAAAGTTAAATTTCAGGTACCCTAGTCATGGGAAAGTTTTCTGGGCAAGACTCTCCTGCTGCCCTCATATATCTGCAAGAGATCATCCACAATGTTTACACATAAATCAAACGCTACCAACCAAGACCCTAACCAAAGTGAGAGAAATTCTAAGAAGTGCACATTAATCTCTCTGGCCACACCGTAATGACAATCAATGTTAATACATTCTGGAAAGCTAGCCTTCCTTCTCAAAATGCACAGGGACCCAAATTATGCAAAACCCATCAGGTTGACATCAGAAAGCCACAAATGAATACAAGGTACTAAGCCAGAGGAATGCTAACGAATATTGACTACATTTTTATTGTTTATCACAGTTTAGTACGTGATCACTCAAGCTTCAAATGGCAATGTATTAGTGATTGTTTGTATGAGAAAGGTGGGTTTCTGAATGATTCAAAAATTAAGCTATGGTTCAAAAAATGTTTTATACTTACTAAAATTCTTCTGGATGCAGCTAATGTTCAAAATTACAATAAAAATCCTTAGAGACTGGTTTTAAGAAAATGTTCAAGCTTATGAAATGTTCCATTTGCCCTTTCCACCTGCTACATTCATAGCTTCAAATCCAAGCTAGAAAATGTATGTGAATACCCAAGTGGTAATTGTAAAGATTCTGAAGGCATTAAGCAACAATTTCCTCAAGTGGAAAGTGTTGTTTGATAGCACTTACAAAAAGCTACACGCAGAGAAATGGAAGGTTTGAACAAGCAATCTGATCAGTCAATCTCCTAGACATACCTCTCTCCTCCTCAAGGTAAGATGATTTGTCAAACCAATAGGCAGTTCACTAGTCGTGCCTTTTGTAACCTGTTCAGTTCTTTGGTAATAGTGGCTCCAATGCTGTTTAGATCATTAGACTTTTTGAATAGATGATAATAAGAAACTCAGACTTGGTAAGTAGATTTTTTTCACCAACTGAAAAATGCAATATTTGCAAGGAGTTAATTATATATACATTCTCCACCACAGATTGCATCTGGCATAATAGATGAGAATAACAATAGCATCTGTGGCCATCATGTAAATACAGAATATAAATAAAATAGCACTCATAAAACTCTCCCAACATGTTCTGGTTATGCCGCAGTATATCATCCTCGTTTTCATTCTCTCAAACAGTTATCTGATCCCAATTCTGAGAAGCTGACAGAGAAAGACAAGATTTAACAAAAGATAAATATATACACAAGTAAAATGATGTTTAATATCTGTTCATTCCAAATGCCAGAGCTATATTTATCAATGTAGTCACTGTTGATTCTCAGACACTCTAATACTAGGTCTGCCCATAAAATAATAACAGGCCTGTTTTTATTTGAAGTGTCAATCAATATTTTTAAATCATCACATGTCTTACAAGCAGTATCTCTTGGAAGATAATGCTATAATAATGATATGGGAGGAACATGGTTAAAAAAGAACTAACAAATGATCAGGTAGGATAAATACTCTGCAAATATACTTTATTTCCATAAAACATGAGCATGTTCCAGTTTCTTTTAAATTAGACTAGGAAGGAAAAGGGAATCTACAGACCGTGGTTCCATTGTATCATTGCAAGGCCATTTCAAATATAAAATGGAAGGATTCTCTAAGGAAAAAGAATCATTTCCTTTTGCTGTTAGAAAAGCCTAGCCCCATGCTCATTGTATCAGGCTATTTCCCATCATATCCTTGCCAATCCAGATCACTGACACAGTACAGTGTTTGAAAAAGTCAGCTCCCCGTGAGCTTAAAAAGAAGAGCCTACTGGTAAAGTTCCCTTTATCCGCTTGAGTTCATTTTCAGTACAATTTTCTAGTATCCATGCTGCACAGCCCTACTGCTGGCAAACAGAGCAGCATCCCCCTGGGGACAGGTTCTGATTACAGAGGAACTAAAAATTGGGTGGAAGAATATAAGAAAATTAATCGTATCTTAAATTCTGCTCCAGAGATAGAAGTCAGATACCACCAATAAAAATATAAACTTGTCCATGAAAATTATTCCTGTTGTAGAAAATACTCATTCCATTTTAATCTTTTAATTGTATGGGGGGGGGGAATGCTGAAAGGATAACTTTCCATAGTGACCAGGATAAATTCAGAATTCCTACTTACCAGTTATATTTATGCACATGAAAATTATTTGGAAGCAATATATCAAACTGAAATCATTTAAATCTTTTGTTGGACAGTTTTCACATTATTTCAGCACCTTTGTTTATTAAGAGCCATTCTGGTTAGAGGAAAAGAATAAATACTTCTCCATTAAAAATAATGCATTTAGTACTAGTCTCTATGGGGCATAAAATAAAGGGTAAGAGGGCCTTCCCTCTTCCCTTTAATGAGCCTACAGAAAAGAGTGAGAGATAAAATGGAACCAGGTATTGCTGAGTCCCAAGCCTGGTCAGTCCAGCCTAATGGCCTAATCAATCAATATGTTCCACCCTCCCCATTGCCAGTTCCTGGTTTAAAGTCAAGCATATAAACAAGGTTGGGCCAAACTGGAATCCATCTGGGACTTTAGCTATCAGGACTTTACCTGATTGCTAAGCTGAAGGGCTCATCCGTGTATGCATTCAGCAGTTCTTTGTTAGATATCTATGCCGCCAGGAGCCCGTCCAGATGGCCAATGAAAGCCACACAGAGGGAGGAAAAAAGGGAGTAAAAAAAGGAGACAGATGGTTGGAGCATCTGGATTCGACCATGCCTGAAGTTAGATCCAAGCCTGGACTTTTTAGTTACATGAATGAGTAACTCTCTTTCTAGTTTAAGGTGGTCTGAGTTGAGGTTTCTGTCTCTTGCAATCAAGAGTCTTAACTAGCACCCCACACCCAGCCCCAGGTCATGGAGTAAAAGCCTCGCCTCCTGGTACTGGTGTCTTACCTGTTCCCATTATGGTCCTAGCCCAAAGCCCATTGGAGCAGCTTTGTGGCCATTCCTCACCCCTTTGTAGCATTTCTATACTTAACTTGAAGTGACCCTCCAACTCCAAATTAGACTGGTCTTTTTCCCTTTGGGAAACCTACACAGTACCCACATCTCCACATAAGCATACACACATGGCGTTAGAGACACACCACCAGAGTACCTCCTTCTACTCTTATCCAACGCCAAGAATCAACCAGCTTCTGGTTAAATACTTTCAAACATAGGAAGCTCACCACCTCAAGCTCCATGTGTTCTATTACTGGGACTCTTCTATATCTGAGGAGTGTCATTATTATACCAAAACAAAAAAGTCTTCTCCCGGAGTCTCCACTGCCTTATGCTATTTCTGCTAAGTAAAACAAAAAAGACTACACTTCCTTCCATACTTGTCAACACTTCAAATATTTAAGGACAATTAGCATGTGTCTCTTTAGTGTATATTTTTTCTACGGTTCCTTCAGCCATTTCTTAAAATATATGACTTCTAGATCCTTTGACATCCTGATTCCCCTTGTCTAGATATACACTAGTTTGTCAACATCCCTTTTAAAATGTTATCCCTCCCACCCACCCCACCACTGACCCACCCTTGTGGTGATCTGAAAGGTCCAGAAAACTGTGTGCAGGTCACTTTTAAAAGGCTGGACATTGCATTTGTGATAATAAGTCCTAAGATTTCATTGGCTTTTTTTTATCTTTCCTCTCCTTTACTACTTTCGGTAATGGGTAGTTTGATCTTTGTCTATTTTTTATCCTAAGCCCCAGAGCAGGACCCTAGCAGGTTTGTTCATTACCATATGGCCAGTATTTGAAATGGTGTCTAGCACATGGTAGGGACTCAATAAGGGCTTATGAACTAAACAAATTTAAATTCAGCAGCCTCCATCCATTTCTTTCTCCTTAATTTTTAAATCAGCCTTGATATCCAGTTAGTTGGGGTCACTTGTAGTCTAAATTCAGCATGTTATATTTCTTAATTCATGCTCCCTCTAAATTTAATAAGTCAGCCTTGTTCAGCTTTACCTACGACATTAATGAAAACGTCAGACAGGCTGGAGCCAAGGTTGGAGCCCTTTAATTTAGTACTCAGCAAGAGGCACTGGGCAAGGTGACACTGAGCCATTATCCATGCTTCAGGGCTGGTTAGCTAACCCAGGTTATAGTTCATCATTTCATTCTTGGGAAGCTTTTTAAACATGCTCTGTTGAAATAAAAACACAGTATTTAGTGGGTTGAATCTTATGAAATTGCCATTTTTCTAGGCCAAAAATCTTCTATTATCAGCAAGTTCATTTGGTTCAACCTAATGCAAAGCACTCCCCGAATAGCTAGCGAATGTTTCGTTTCTGAAGCTATCAGGACCTTCCTTAGAGAATCTATACTGGTTCTATTCCGTCGTGCCCCAAAACGACCATCTTCCACCTCAAAAATAAAGATATTTTCCCAGGTCTTCTCTAACTAACAGCTCACCTGTGCAGGTTCCTTCTTCACTTAAGATGCCTTTTGCTTGAACCTGATAACCGAGACCTATTCACTCTAACTGAGCGGTAGTCTCCTACCAATGCCAAGAGTGCCTCGGGCTCTCCTCATACGAAACTGTGTTTTAGCTCTTATGGCCTGAAGACTATTCTCCATACAGAGACTCTTAAACACACATAAGAGTTCCTCAGAATAAATCCCTATTTCTCCCGGAGCTAGGTAAATGGCATTCTATAGTGCCTCAATAAGTGTGAGTATTAAGGTATTTCTATAAGTAAATAGCAAGGTGATAATTTATACTATTGCAAAATGCCTCCCCCACTCCAGAAGTGTCAAATGTCCATACTAAGCAAAAAAAAGAAAGAAATTTCGTAAGACAGGATTGTATGTGACCTTTAAACATAAATTTTTAAGAGTCAGTGAAAAATATTGATAGGTTCAAAGCTGTTGAATATATAAATTTGAAATAAATGCACCAACACATGAAATAATTTGACAGTTATACTATACATTATGGGCAGAGATTATATAGACATAGGCAAATGTAAGGTAAGAAAAAGATTAGGACAAAAATTAAGTATAAGAAATGGTTTCAGCATGGTTATCATTTCAAAAACAATAGAAGCTAATGACTAAAGCTATATGCCATAATATTCTAATGTGAACCTGATTCTTAAAAATATAAATGGGTTTTTAAAGTGTGACATCCTATGTATGGTATGTCAAAGAATTCATTCACCTAGTTTTGTTTTGTTTTTTTGTTCATTTCTTATGTTGCAATTAGTGATGGTGGTCACAGGTGAAGAGTAGAGGAAAACAACTCCAGTAATGCAGTACCACCAATGTGCTTATTATTTTTAAATACATGGAAGTAATCCTAAAAAGCAAGCCAGATCTAAGCTTTAATCAGATGAAATATCTAATAAGTATTAATATCTATTCTTAAATTAGAGAAAAGGAGGGGGAAATCCCATGGTTCTAAAATTATCTAAAACTAGAAATGAATTTATTCTTAAAAGAGGCATTGGACAAATGAACCTTGGCAATAAAGATTTCAAATGAGCTATTTTGAATAAATTATTCTCTCTAATAGGCAGCCCAGTCTGCGCTGTGGAAGCTTCTAGCGCATAATTCAAAGGTCACTTTCCCTCTCAGGAAAGTAACGCTGTAGTAACGCTGTGCCCTCTGTACTTGCCAAAGCAGGCTTCTGGGTATCACTTGCGTGGGCTGCTACACTGTCAATTTTTCCTCAGGTTTTTTAGTTTGTGGTTTCTCCAAAGCTCTTTTCTTCTCCCCCACTTTGAGCCATACCCTTGCTTATTAGCAGTAACAGTGTACGTTCAGAAAGGGAAAGGTGACCCTCAGGCCCAGCTATCTAGGTGTGATTTGTCAAACAGACAATAGGGTGAACAATTGAATCCACGGTTTTCAACTGGGCTGAGGGATCAAGTGTGGATTTGAGTTTTTCCCTAACTTGGCAACATTGTTGAAGCATCTTGCTCACCTTAAATTGGTCAGCTTTTATGTTTATAAGGTCTGGGCTCACTACTGCTTTGTCTTTTCAGATAGTCAGAAAGCGCATGCTTGGTCTATTGCCCTCAGTTACTTTTCAAAGGCAACACGTTGAAAAGGATTTGCAGCTAGAGCAAAGGTGACAAGTTGACCTTTGCTATTTGCAAAGACCTTTGTCATAATAACCAGCTGCTTTCTGGTCTATAAGAGAACAATTCTTTCATCTTTCATTTACTGTTTCTAATATCAGCACTGAGTCATTATAAATATTATTCCGCTAGTCTGTCCAGAACCGGGGTTTGAGTGATGATGCCCTTGAAATGGCCCGGACCTTAACTTCAGCTGGAAAGTCAGGCAAAGGTTTCCTCCTATGCCTTATCTTTTGGAGAAAAATAAAACTGGCTTTCAGATAAAGATAAGTTAATTCTTGAATTTTTCCTTGTTATTTAAATTAGGAATGGAATTTGCCTCAAAAGAGACCACAAATTCACATTGTAAATATTCCTCAAAGTCTTCCCCCAAGGACCTGTGGCCATTTACTAGAGTGCCTGTACACTTGAAAAAAGGAAAGACCCAAATATTTCAACCACTAAACACTGGCTCTGAAGTGACACTAATTTCTAGAAACCAAAATATCACTGGTCAGGTGATAGACGGCGTTTTACATCAATTTCAAATCACAGTGAGCCCACCAGGTCTATGGACCGACCTTATGGTTATTCGAGGCAAGGACAATACCATGTGATGATTATTGCATGGCCATTTAACTCACCAATTTGGCCTGTACAGAAGTCAAGTGGATTTAAGAGAATGACTGTGGATTATCACTATCTTATTCAAATGGTGACTACAACTATAGCTGCTGACCCAGACAGTATCTGTACTAGAGAAAATAAACATGGCTCTGGTACATGGTATATAATTAGAGCCTTTGTTTCCACAGTAATTGCAAGGACCACCAGAAGTAGCTTGTTTTTACCTCACAGGGAAAACCGTATACCTTCACAGTCTTGCCTCAGGGCTATATCACTTTTTCTGCTCTCTGTCATAACATGATTTGCAGGGTTCTTGATTGTCTTGACATTCCACTAACATCACATGACATTGGCAAAATTATGCTGATAGAATCTAATAAGCAGGAA
>NW_006283631.1:2792549-2793117 GCF_000327345.1 Myotis davidii
TTAAAGGTAGTCCTGTACTTTGTACCACCTACCACCAAATAAAAGGTACAGTACACTTGAGAGGCCTTTTGGAATTCTGGAAGCAACAGAAACCATACTTTAGTGTGTTATTTTAACTCTTCCAGAGCATCACCCATGAGAGTCTCAATTTCAAGTGGAAACCAGAGCAAGGGAAGGTTCGTAGTAAGTTCAAGGCTTTCTGCCATTTGATCTTTATTATTTAGCAGATTCAGTAACACTCATAATCTCTGTGGCATATCGGCGTGCTGTTAGAACCTGCGACAAGTATGAACAGGCAGCTCACAATGCAGACCACTAGGGTTGTGGAGAAAATGGGTGCCCCCTTCTGTGGGTAATTATTTTCCTTTTGACAAACAGGTCTGGTTTGCTCCTGGGCCTTGACAGAAATTGCTCTCCTAAAATGGGACATCAGCCCTAGCCGGCTTGGCTCATTGGATAGAGCGTCAGCCTGCAGACTGAAGGGTGCGATTCCAGTCAAGGGTGATTCTGGTCAAGGGCACATGCCCAGGTTGTGGGCTCCATCCCCAGTGGGGGGGGAGGGGGGCGC
>NW_006283631.1:2796976-2816553 GCF_000327345.1 Myotis davidii
CTTTTTCAGTGGATAAAAAAATATTCCATTAAAAATGTTGGAGATGGTCACCTTTTGGCCAAACGTGGCTGCTGCAGACACCCCGAGAATAAAAGGTCCCCTTACTATCATGTTTTTAGCTATTACAAGGGCCAGCTGTTTCATAGCCTTAAAACAATGCCCACTTCTAAAAGTGTCATTTACATACACACACACACACACACACACACACACACAAGTAGGTAAGCATGTTTCAGAAAAAAATTTGTTGCACACTCCAGAATAATGTATTTCCCAACTGAACTTACGGATACCATGCTAGGTATCAGGCAGCTATCTCTGAACTTCTTGAAGACATTCTTCATGCTCCATCAGGGTGCAATGTGATTCCTCTGGTTTTTCTCCTCCTCCTCCTTCCTCTACCCACTCCCCCTATTCCTTCTTCTTCTTCCATTTATTCTCATCCATTTACTTTCTCAAAAAAATCTATCCCCAAGTATATTCCTATCTATGTAGGTTTAAAAAAAGAATGATAAACCCCACAAAACGTTAGTCCTCCTCCCTCCTCCCAATCTCAGTGACGTGTCTAGGGGGTTAAGGGTATGGAGCAAGTCCAGGTATTTCCCCCATAGTTAAAGGTAGGTTCCGGTACTTTGTACCACCTACCACCATATAAAAGGTACAGTACACTTGAGAGGCCTTTTGGAATTCTGGAAGCAACAGAAACCATACTTTAGTGTGTTATTTTAACTCTTCCAGAGCATCACCCATGAGTCTATCAATTTCAAGTGGAAACCAGAGCAAGGGAAGGTTCGTAGTAAGTTCAAGGCTTTCTGCCATTTGATCTTTATTATTTAGCAGATTCAGTAACACTCATAATCTCTGTGGCATATCGGCGTGCTGTTAGAACCTGCAACAAGTATGAACAGGCAGCTCACAATGCAGACCACTAGGGTTGTGGAGAAAATGGGTGCCCCCTTCTGTGGGTAATTATTTTCCTTTTGACAAACAGGTCTGGTTTGCTCCTGGGCCTTGACAGAAATTGCTCTCCTAAAATGGGACATCAAGGTGACCATGAGGCCTGAGCTTCCCATCATGAATTGGGTGCTGTCTAGCCATAGGCTAACTGTGTAGTAACAGTCTATCATAAAATGGAAAAGAAAGACCAAGATCAAGCAGGTTTGAAAGATATGAAAAAGTTGTGCTGGGAAAACCAGCTTCATGCATGGCAGTCTTTCAACCACTCAGCCATATAAGAATAGGCCTTGGGTCTGGAACACATCCTGACCATGAGATAAAGGGCCTACACAGCCTGTGCTGGGCTGTTCGCCTGGTGTGGGAATATCTTTCCCTGTTTCAGGCTCCACGTGTGCTCCTTTGTTCTATGTAAGCTTACATCAATGGGTTTGAAAGATATGAAAAAGCTGTTCTGGGAAAAGCAGCTTCATGCATGGCAGTCTTTCAACCCCCACTCAGCCATACAAGAATAGGCCTTGTGTCTGGAACACATCCCGACCATGAGATAATGGGCCTACATAGCCTGTGCTGGGCTTTTCGCTTGGTGTGGGAATATCTTTCCCTGTTTCAGGAGCACATTGTGATACTGATCTTGTCAATAGTCATTATAAATATAAGCTATACATTTCTGAAATCATTTCTACAGACTGAATCTTTGGAAATCAAATATTGGCTCATGGTCACATGTGCTCCTTTGTTCTATGTAAGCTTACATCAATGGCCCTCGGGCATGGCCCCAGCTTTCAGTGTTTCAAACTCTGTGAGAGAAGTGGGGAGCAGTCTTTCTGCTGCACACAGTCCAACCGCCCTGTGGCGGCTTCAGGGGCACCCACGAGCCATGAGGGACTGATGCACACTACTGGAGCTGATCCTGCCCTGTCTCTTCTCTATGTAAGAAAGCATTGTTCCATCTAGTGCTTGACCATGCTTTCCTTGGTGACTCCAATACCAAGATGCAGTGGGCAGAAGTGTTGACTTCTATCCACAGTTGCTGGCATTGTGATGATCTTTGCTATCCTCCACATAGTTGGAGTTCTCTCCTGACATTGGTTAATGAGGTAGTGATACTCTACAATTTGCGTGAGCTGGTCACTGAGACCTAACACAACTCCATTTGCATTGCCTCTCAATCCTTGCCACTGGCTCCCTGCGACCAGTGACTAAGGAAGATATTTTTGTGTTCTCCATGAATCCCCATATTTATCCACTGCAGAGAGGAAGCTCTTACTAACCAAATGGACAAAATGATGCATTCACTGGATGTTCGTCAGTCTCTTTCCTTAGTCACCCCAGTGCTTTCTCACTGGGTCTTTGAAAAGGAAATTTTCTCTTTTCTTTACAGTTGTCTCTGTTTTCTAAAATATCTGTGATAAGCACTGCTATATTTATAAGTGTAAGTTATTTGTAATAAAGTATTTTTCACACTTTCCAAATTGGAAAATATTTGATTTCCAAAGATTCAGTCTGTAGAAATGATTTTAGAGATGTATAGCTTATATTTATAATGACTATTGACAAGATCAATATCGCAATGTTATTTTATTTCAGTAAAAGGCAAAACTTACAATACTGCATGCAAACCACGTTCAAAATTCATGTATAGCCCTCCTGATCCATTTTTATACAGTGATGCACCCTAGAAATTTTGATCATAACCAATGACACAGAATTCTTATTTTAAGTTCTAAGGAAGAACTATCAAGTTAAGCTCTAAGTCTCTCTTCTTCTGTCCATTTCTATGAGTTGAATTTTTGTTATAAAACACAAACCAAAAAACTATCTTCCATGCCCAAATGCAGCCCTTCTCACAGTTTCCCTTCATAATGGCAATCAGCTCAGGGCAATAGATTACGATAATTAAAACCATGCCCTTATTTTCATTACTTTCCACAACTCCCATTTGCCACCTTGTCAGAACAATGTATGAATCACAGTGAACAATAAGTGCACTGGAAGAAAAGATGTACAATGTTGAATTAAAGCCTAGTTTGGTGATAATTCCAACGGTGCCATTCCCTTAAGACTAATGCCACCAAATTATATTGACTTGCTCTTCATGTAGAGAGAGGTCTACTGATTTGACTACCAATACCTTCCTCTCACTATACCCAAGTTCTGGAGGAACCACACAAAGCAAAGCCATGTACTAAGAAAACTCATTCAGGGCTAATCTGGGTTGGCTCACCTTCCCATCCTCCTATTGCCTCGTGTAGCCCTTGGGCAAAGCTGGTACTCCTAAATGCTGGGCAGATTAACCTATACAGCAAGCTCATTTAATGGGAGAGAAAACGGTTTTCAGCAGTCTGGGTTTCTTCCTTGTTCTCAACAATAAAGGATAAACATGTTTATTCTAGCTGGAATATGCTATTGCCACACGGACTGGCAGTTTAGTCTAAGAAAAGAAAGGCTTTATTCCTTAGGTTTTCTCAACTGACATAAGTTATATTTTTGCAGAGCCATGGGACGGGACATTGAGGTTTTTTTCTCATGGCTTTCTCTTATATAACTCAGGAATCAGGGTCAGTAGGATTTTTACTTTGTTATCATTTAGGATTCTAGATAAGACCTGGACATGGGTAAACAATAACCCCAAAGAAGCATTTGAAAGACAATAAAACTGTCCCTACTGAAACATTCTCTCTTATAATCCTTCCAGGTTCTAGAAAATCACCCCACTGTGCACTGCTTTGGGCTCAGTCCCTAAGGGTTCCTGCTATAAAAGCAAGAGTATGATCTGGGAGAAATAACAACATATTGGGTGAAAATTCAATGTAGTTTTGTTCTTATAACCTTTTAAATTCCTTTTGGATGTGTTTTAGATATATACATGCTGGTTAAGCTTGGATTTGTTACTAGAAAGAGATACAACCCCTATAACAGAAAAGTTATTTGTGTTCTGAACCAAGTTTATGAGTTTGAGCTTCAGTGAAGTGGCTAATGAGTATGTTTAACCACTGTACTTAAATTATCTGCAAATTTCCACTAGCACCTGGCAAGACAGAAGAGCGAAGGAATGCTCTCTCGGTTGCTAAAAGGAAATTAGAACATTATCCTACTGGCTGGGAAAATGGTACTGGGGGAAAACAGCTATGTTACCTTTCCTTCTGGCTTCTGTTGGAAGCAGAAAGAAAACCCCAACAGAATTAAGTTAGAATTATGAAATAATGATTTCAGTAGAAGGCTATACAAAAACACAGTTAATGAAATCATTCACTAAATAGAAATACTATCGGTGCTATAACATCGAAATTCAATCATAGCCAAGAACAGCTGGACCAAGGGTGAATTCAAGGAGTGGCTGTAACCTCGAGGCTAGAGTTTCTAAACTAGAGTCATATTAAACAGAGATTTATAAGCACTAAGGAAAAATAAGGGAGGAAATCACTAGCAGTTCTAAAATCGGGTCTATATGTTTGATTCTTTAAGCCTGTGCTACTTGTCAAGTATATTGCTCATCAACAGGCACAAATCATAAAAGGGTTTGAAAAGCCCCTTCACTGTATGAATCACAGTGTCCTCTTATAATACCACCTCACCAAACCTTTTAACACCACTTATTCTACCTTTTGATGTTCAAAAACATTATTCATGATATGAAGAAGAAAAAAGAAAAAAATATGGATTGAAAAGATAGATTTTTGCTAAACAATCAACATTTATTTGCTCTGAGCATGGCTTTTTAAAATATTTTATTTTTCTTGTCGTTTTTTAAAGTTCCAACTCATTTGGAATTTTAGCTTCCATAACACCATTCTTATGGACACATACCACCTTCTAACCATTACTCTTGTGCATACCTTTCCTTCCATCTCTTTTATTACATAAATGTTTTAAGAATCTGAACTTTGTTTCTTTAGGTTCTTCCATTGCTCTTCCAGATGATTAGCAATTGGATAATCACAGTGGTGGCTCCAAATTATAGGAGGGACTTGGGGCTGATAGCAATATGATTGAAATAAGTGTTAGGTCTTGCTCTGAGGTGACAATAATAGTAAGCAAACATATTTTACCTATATTTATGTAACAGATCAATAAACGTAGTGAGAATAAATATCCGTATCAACAAATAATATTTTATTACTTCCATTATTAGGATTTTTAGGGGGCTAATGGAGATTAATTAGGGGTCCCTCCAAAGTACCCCCTTGGTACCACCTTTTCAGAGTTAGAATGCAGTTTTTCTGAGCTTTCCATTCCTTGGACCATCTTCCTTTTCAGGGTATCATTCCACTGAAGTACCCATGCCTTTCATTCCTCTGAACTTCTTGACATCTTTTACAAGGTCTGATTATGCTTCCTTCCCTGGAAACATGAAGCCTTTTGGCCAAAAGTGGCTGCCGCAGACACCCAGAGAATAAAAGGTCCCCTTACTATCATGTCTTTAGCTATGACAAGGGCCAAGTTTTTCATAGCCTTAAAACAATGCTCACTTCTAAAAGTGTCGTTTACATACATACACACACACACACACACACACAACTCTTTGCCAAGGGATGCCTCTTTCTCCTGGCCCTCTCTACCTCTCCCATGGCACTAACCAGAACTTCCTTAATGGCCAGAATTAGAACCATGATAGTTCCATTTTGACTGTCCCCTTTTTCAGTGGAGAAAAAAATATTCCATTAAAAATGTTGGAGATGGTCACCTTTTGGCCAAACGTGGCTGCTGCAGACACCCCGAGAATAAAAGGTCCCCTTACTATCATGTTTTTAGCTATTACAAGGGCCAAGTTTTTCATAGCCTTAAAACAATGCCCACTTCTAAAAGTGTCATTTACATACACACACACACACACACACACACACACACAAGTAGGTAAACATGTTTCAGGAAAAAAATTGTTGCACACTCCAGAATAATGTATTTCCCAACTGAACTTACGGATACCATGCTAGGTATCAGGCAGCTATCTCTGAACTTCTTGAAGACATTCTTCATGCTCCATCAGGGTGCAATGTGATTCCTCTGGTTTTTCTTCTCCTCCTCCTTCCGCTACCCTCCCCCCCTATTCCTGTCTTTATATTAGTCAAATTCCCCTCTTAACAGTGTAAACGTGATTCACTTTTCTGTCACTATGTCCTAAAATTGAGCCCTATTCCAGTAAGTCTTGGGATACCTGAGAAAAACAGATTCCTTTTCATTTTAGTAGTGACTTTTTGCAAGAGCCTATCATTAAGGAATCTTAAATCCTATTGTAGAAATCCAAGGCCAAAGATCTTCTCTTACTTCCAATGTCTAAATAGATGTCAACTAGAAAAAAAAGATACCATTCTTGTGATAGCAGACTCCTTGGGTGCACGTGTGCATATGTACATGCATGTATTCACACACATAATAAATCACACCTCTGGGAATTCACCTTTTTGTACAGTTCATTCCCAAAGTGAATGTATGCCAGTCCTGTGTAGCCAGTAGAACATGGTATAAGTAATGCTGGGTGCCGTCCGAGGTTAGGTCATGAGAAGGCTCTTAGCTTCCTCCTTGCTCTCAAGGAACACTCTCTTGGAGAAAAGCCAGCCACTGTGTAAAAAGCCCAACTATGCTGAGATCTTCATCTATGAGGTAGCCCAAGATAACCATCAAAGAGACTACATGGAGAGAGATAGATGCCAGCCCTTATGCCAGACATGTGAGGTAAGAGTCATCTTGAAAATACATCTTACATCCCGTTAAAGCTTCAGATGGCTTCAGCCCAACCACAATCTGGCTGCAGCAAGAACAAAGTTGAGTCCGTAATTGTAACAGGCAATAAGAAAATGTTGTTTTAAACCACTACATTGTGGCATGGCTTGTTAAAGTCATTTCCAGGTTCTCTTCTGTAAGTGTCATTTGTTCCCATAAAAAAAATCAGCGGTGGGTTAAGTATGTTTCAGAAAACAATCTCATATACCCGTTTCCCAACTGAACCTATCAGGCATTTGTTCAGCCTGTTCTGTTCCTGCTTCCCCATCAATAGGAAATCACCAAACACCATGACTTTTCTCTTCATTCCAGGCCAGTGATGGGTGGCCAGAAAATGTTTGGGGCTCTTCCTTGTTGGCATGTGCTCTCCCCCCAAATATTCAGCTCCCTTCCATGGATGATCAGCACACCCATCGGGAGTCTCCTGTCTCATCCATCTGCTCCCACATTCTCTTGCTTTCTAAACTCTTGGTGCTGGTTTTGATCCCTCCTACCTTATCATAACCACCTTCCCCATATTTGTCATCCTCTCCACGAAGCTAAAGTACAGCACCACTCTCTTAGTGGTGGACAGCACCACTCTCCAAGTATGGACATCTGCTTAGGGTATGGCCTCACTTCACTAGGATTCATCTGGAGCAGTAAGACAAACACTCCCTCTAATCCCATCAGACTCTATTCCTCTCATTGGAGGCTTCTCTTTTTGGATTTTCATCCCTTGTGGGATCCCTTGATTAATGGTGGCAGGTGCTCATCCCCTGCACCAGCCCTGACAGGTTCTGAGGACTGCTACCCTTCTCTGTCTCACACAATCAATCCTATGATGCTTCCTTGCCTTTCCAGCCTGGACTCTCCTTCCCTGCCACAGATCAGCTTGGATCCTTGTTCCAGGACACCGGCCCAAGTCACAGCCTAGCTTTCTCAATACCTGTCTACCTGAACCAAGGCAGAGCCCCAAAAGAAAGAACCTCCTCACTCAAGACTATAGGCCTTGCTCAACTCCTGCCACTTCCATGTCTAATCAAAGTCCCCCTTCCTATAGCTCTTTGCTTTCAGCAGACACTCATCCTCACTCAGCTAGAGAATCCCTCTGCCATGGCTCAGAACGCAACTAAAACCCCTTTAAGAATTATGCAAATATGTGTTGAAGCAAGGTATGTGAAGTGCCTCAGCTAGTCAGTGGTCGGCAAACTGCGGCTCGGCAAAGAAAAAAAATAATAATTATGCAGATATGTGTTGAAGCAAGGTATGTGAAAGTGCCTCAGCTAGTCAGTGGTCGGCAAACTGTGGCTCGGCAAACCATGGCTCACAAGCCACATGCGGCTCTTTGGCCTCTTGAGTATGGCTCTTCCACAAAATACCACGTGCGGGCGCGCACGTACAGTGCGACTGAAACTTCGTGGCCCATGCGCAGAAGTCGGTATTTTGTGGAAGAGCCGGTATTTTGTGGAAAAGCCACACTCAAGGGGCCAAAGAGCCGCATGTGGATCACGAGCCGCGGTTTGCCAACCACGGGTCTAGGTCATTCCAGGTCATCACCCACCCCCATACAGAGTTATGTGATTCAAGGAACTTTAATAAGGAAAGAACTAATTAAGAGAAATATTTTACATATGCATAGCATTTATCACTATAACATATGTCATATATTTTTATATAAAATAAATGCACATGCTTAACTTATTTACATTGCTTATTATCTGTCTCCTTTCATTTAAATGCAAATGTCATGAAAACACAGATTTTCTTTTTGCTTTATTCACTGCTGTTTCCCAAGTGATGAGAAGAACGCCTAATACATAGTAGGTGCTCGAAAACTATTTGCTGAATAAATGAACAAATATTCACAGTTCCAATCAGAAACCCTGTTTCCTGTAGGTTCACAGGTGCTCAATTTATATATTAAGGATGGGGGGGGGTGTCTTATGCAAGAGAAACCATTTATGGTTTAAACAAGGGGGATTTTGGGGGGACGCTATTATGAAGCTGTCAGAATTGTCAAAGGAAAGAGAAACATACTTGGAAAACAATTGTCAGTCAGATAGCAGGGAAAAGGGAGGGACCAGAACATTCTCATCTAACTGGAAATGAGGGACTCCAAGCTTTTCCAGTGTGTGTCCCTCTGTTCAAGAGTCAAATTCCAGGCAGGGTCTATGTCAGATCAGGAGCTAGCCCCTTGGACAGTGAACTATGGCATCCGACTACAGACAATGGGAAAGGTGTCCATCTGATCCCCCAAGGAATTTGTTAGGAGGGAGAAATTCTGAACAACCAAATACGAAACTCTACAATCAAAGGGTCAAGCAATTAACTTGGGTTTAGCAACTCCCACACCAACTTTTTTTTAATGTGTTGCTTACATTTATTGTTTCCATTTTCTTATCACCTATTGACTGGTTTTTTCTTTTAATCTTTATTGTTGAAAGTATCACATGGGTCCTTCTTTTTCCCATATTAACCTCTTCTCACCAACTCTTATACTGCATTACCTCAAAGAGAATTTTCATCTATTTTCTTCCATTACTGTATGCTTAGATAAGCAAAAACAAATTATATTAGAAACTTCTTAAAAACACTGTAGAATTATGTTTTAAATACAGTTTCAATATACTTTAGGAGTCACTACTACAAAGACTTGAAATATATTGACTCATTAAAAAACGCTCTCCCTTAAGAACCTTCTCTAGTGGCCAATCACAACTTTGGGCTGCTTTGATTTACGACCTTGGCTACTGTGGCCCAGCCATTTAATCTTATAATCAACATCAATCACCAATTTTTATTACAACATTTTGCAGGCTGAGCAAAAAATATTTCTCCTGAGGACAAATTAGGCACCCCAAAGTGACTCTTGCAAATAAATACTGTTGGCCATAACTCGCTGTGCTACAGTTCACTCACAACAATTCATTCTATAAGTGCCATGGAAACTAAAAGCAATTGTATAATTTAAAAACATGAAAGAAGTAGCCAAAGAGATTCATATCATATAATGGCTACCTGGTGACTGGATAAAGATTTTTAGTGGTTCAATGACAACATGTACTTTCATTTATGCCTCCAATGGTTGCCATCCAAAAGATATTAAGTGTGTCCAGATATCCTTCAAGACAGATCATAACTCACCATTAAGATGATGCAAGGCCCTATTAGGTTGACAGGCAGACTTCCCATTGGTTCAAGGTACTCATCCCTGAACTTGCACTCAATAGTGAAAAAGTAATGGCCAAACAGAAGACACTATGCAGAATGGCTAATTGCCAGCTATACCACCAATAAATCAGCTGGGCCCCATTAATAAGTAATAGTGCTCAATTTACTGTTAATTCAGATACTCCCAGCAAACCCAGGGAGCTCTTTAAAAGTAACTGCAGTAATGATTCCCCTTTATGTAAGTCAAATAAAATTAGCATTTAATCCTCGAGTTGTATCCTGTAGAAATAATCATTATGATAAATTATTTAAATATTTTTCAGCACAGAGTCCAGGATTCTGGAGTCCTGGGCTCACTATTCCATCTTAACTATCAATACACCATGCAGCTTGTTGTCTCTGATAAAACAGGAAAGCCCAAAATACTCCATACAACTTAAGTCTGGACTTAATCACTATTGACTATAATAACAAAATAATCCGTTTCCTCTGACAATCTCTACATGCTTACTTGAGTCTTCAGATTTTACCACAAATGGCACAAGAGGGATATAGAGAAGTGTTCAATAGGGGGAATTCAAGGGTTTGCTTATAATTGCTGTGAAGTGAAAGGTAATATTCTCCCTTAATCTTGCCGTTTTTCCACCAAAAAATTACATATATATTTTGCTCTTGTTTTCCCTCCTACCAGGCAGAAGAAATGATGACATACGGTCTCTCCCTGGGGACTGGCATGTCCAAAACCAATCTGCACACGAACTATGACAGTGGTCGGGTCGAAAATACAGTAAAAAGAATGCTTGTGTCTCTACAGCATCCTTTTCTTCCCCTGCATGACCAGGACTTTATCTCTAGCAAAAGACTTCAGTGTCAACACTTGAAACCACGGCTATTTTCCTCCCAGGTTTGCTGAGAGGAACAACTGAGATGACGTACACTGTGACACTCTGTAAAGCAGTAAAATGCCATACACATGCTGGACATGTGTAGGAGATTATTATTAATACAGTTTAGGAATCACAATCATATGCACTTTAAACTCTCCATAAAAATAGCCCTCTGTGGTCTATTAATCCAAGCCCTGTCTGCAGCCTGGGATTTATATGTGCAGTATATCCTCTGAGAGCCATTCTGGACTGAGTGCACACATTTAAAAAATACAATCACTTCCAAATTACAAATTATGAGTTATTTTTCAGAAGACCACAGTGGCTATTATGAGGGGTAAACATGTTTAAATAACAACACAAGCTTTTTAAAAACGGTATTAAGCAATGTTATATGGTGATTGTTTTATTGGGCTTCAAAAAGCCGAGCTAATGTATGCAGCAGGCTGAGCTATCAAGTCCTCTTCCCTCCACGTAGCCCAGAGGGCACCTCTCAAGGTCTTACTTTCCTGGAGCCTATAGGACAGCCCCACCTTCCCCTACTAAGATGAACTAGATGGATAACTCAATAAAGTCAGAACCTAAGAACACACTGGTATCCAGGCAATGTGAATTTCTACCACATAAACTACAAGAATTCCTGTTGGCTTTAATGCTGCTTTCAGTATTCAGATATTTGCAAATAAATACACACACAAAATTTCTCACTTTTTCTTCGGCACTTAAAAGCTATTTTTTTAAAGTCACAACATTTTGTTAAAATTCATAACCAGCTTATGATGTGCATAAATTTGCTTAATTGAGTTCAAAGGCTCAAAGTCTAAGTATATAAACTAAGTGAATTAGTGCCGCAACTCTAATATACATTTAAACTCAATATATTCAAGACATGAAGACGATTTTCCTACAGCTCTTAAACCAATCAAGTTAACATCTTGGATTAGAGAAAATAAATATTCATATGACAGTTCCTATTGTGACCTCTTAGAGATGAAGGTTATCAACCAGGATGAACTTAGATTTCTCCACAAAGCAAGGTGAAGAATGCAGCTCCCCAGTTTGGGGGCAGGATCACCCATGAGGACATCGGTCATTATATTTGCCCAGCATATCCCATGTCTGCCAAAGCGCCAGCACTCCCCATCACCACACAAAATCTTAGGAAGGCCCGGCAGTTTATGACAACTGCACAGGTGTTGCCAAGTCCATCAATAATTTTTTTCCAGGCCTGTTGCATTATGCATTATACATTTCTAACACTGAGACAGGAATGCTCACTAGTGACACAAATATAAAGTTGCAATTTGCATGGTTTTTCCATCAGAAGCAGGGTTCCCAAAGGGTAGCAAATATGCCGTAATTTCAGGTAACTAGTAGTTATATATTTATTCTCCTTGATATTTTAAAGACATAACTAGTATAGCAACCTTATAATTTTATTTTTTAAGATGTATTATATTCTTAAAATCGACACATTATGTCAATAATAATAGCATGCCATTCTACAGCTGCCATTTTGCAAGCTCTGTTGTACCAGCCCAGGAGGTGGGTGGAGAACAAGCAAATCACAGTGAGAAGCAATTTTGTAGCCGTTTTCTATCACACACACACACACACACACACACACACACACACACACACGATAGTTGGGCTGTACCTGTGAACCTGGCTTCCTAATAAAGAACTAACAGCTTTTCTGCCACGTCCCAGCCTTCGCCTCAGCCTTTGGGATTCAGGTCCCATTAAAGACCAGCTTGGAAAGATGGAGCGCGGGTGGTGCAAATGCCATCATCTCCACCCGCCATCCCTTCGGGCAAGGCTAACGGGGCAGCCTCAAGTCTTGCTCTGCACATTGCACGGCACTGGGGGAGGCTTCGGATCCGACCAAGAACATCACATTCATCCCACGCCTGACCCCAACATCACATCTGCTGGGGGGATGGGGGGAGGGGGAGAGAAGCAAGTTTCTGAACGGAAACTCAACTACCTGCCTTTCCATCCTGGAGTATGACTTTCGACAAACAGGAACAGGAGACGCGCCACAGCAGGAGCTCCTTCCAGGGCGGCTGGAGTCTCCGGATTCCGAGGCCTGGGGTGTGGTTGTCTACCTGGTCCTCCTGATCCAGCGCGAGCTGAGCTCAGACCCGGCCTGGCACTCCCACAATGCTCTGCGCTGGGAGCGCCGCAGCCGGGCAGGTGCAGGCCCTGTTCTAGCTCCGTGCGCAGGGGCCTTTGTTAAATAGAAGATGAGTTCCTCTAACCCAGTGGTTCTCAACCTTGGCTGCTCATTAGAATCACCTGGGAATCTTTTTGAAATCCTGATTTCTGGGCCCCATTCTCCAGAAATTCTGTTTCTTTGTTATGGGATGGGCCCACAACATTAACAAAGAAACAGAATTTCCGGAGGATGAGGCCCAGAAATCAGGATTTCAAAAGATTCCCAGGTGATTCTAATGTGCAGCCAAGGTTGAGAACCACTGTACCTATGTCACTAAATGAAAGATTCTCTATGTGTAGTCTGTCCTGATGTAAAGTAGAACTGTTGGAAAATCATGACATTTCTCCTGTGCCTTCACTCAGCTGGTCTTGGGAGCTCAGACACTAAAAGAACAGCCACTCTGTTAAGAATAATGAAGGCCTGGACGTGAACAGGGCGAGTCAGACTTCACTCCAGGTGGTGGTCATTGGAAAGGAAAAGGTTGCTGTCTGTCGGTAAGATGAGACTCCAAAAGCGTTTTCCCATATTCGAAGGTCAGATTTGCCCCTAGACCTGAAAATCCTACTTCATCAGGTGTTTTGGAAAAAGGCTCAAGAAAACATCAGATACTCTTAGTTTGCATGTCACCTGTTACGTGGTTCCTCACCTGTACAGTGAGGATTCATTTAAGGATATTTTCTAACTTAACAATTCCAGAAGCACTTTAATTCAACTTTTTTTGATTGGTATTTCTACTAAATGCAAATTATGCTGTTTTTCATATTGGAGGCCTGGACTAGCTGTGATTTAAAATGTGCCCTTACGCCTGAATGTGGACTGAAAAACTAGTAGCACTGCCCTACCCTTGCTCAGTCGGCCTGTGGACGGAGGGGCCCCGGGTTCAATTCTGGTCAAGGGCACATACCTCAGTTGCAGGCTCAACTGTTGCCCCCAGGCCTGGTCAGGGTGGGAGGCAACCAATTGCTGTGTCTCTCTCACATGGATGTTTCTCTCTGTCTCTCCTCCTCCCTTTCACTCTCTCTAAAAATCAATGGAAAAATATCCTTGGGTGAAGATTAACAAAAACAAAACAAAACAAAAAAAGTAGCACTGAAAGAAATATTAGAGCTCAATCTTTTTAACCTCTTTATAAAATTAAAAAGAAAAGAAAAAATAACAGATAGCCAATATTCACCTGGAAGCTTTGAGAATCATGGGTTAGATGAAGGAATATATTCTACTTAACTATTATCAGGAGAAAGCTTTTGAACAAGGAAGTAAGAACCCCCCCCCGCCCAACTAGGTAAAGAAGGTAAGATTAAAAGGCCTCATGAAATATGGTCCCCGGTATATGCTGGCCTCAGGAACCTGACACATGCCACTGTGGGATGTGGTACAAAAATCTACCCCGCACAGGTATGTCAACACCAACAGGAGGAAGCTGGACAGACATCTTCACTCAGTTGTCTAGAGACGAGGCCAAGAAATGGGGGAGGGATGATAGAATTTAACCTCAAAATCAGTCCTTCTTTTTCAATGACTAAAAACTCAAGTCTGATAGCATCAGTTTCTTTTTCCAATGACCACTACCTGGAGTGACATCCGACTCATCCCTTCATTATTCTTAACAGGGGAATTTTTTTTAGTGTGTCTGAACCCCAAAGACCAACCAAGAAGTCTCTGTACAAACCCAACCGAGACACCGGAACAGTGCCTGCTGTGCCACCCATGGACAGCCGCTCAGACTCCTGTGTGGAGTGCCTCCAGCCCCTGGGACAGGACACGCTGGAGGGAGGCAAGTGCAAGGAGAACCTCTGAGCACAGCTGCGAGTGGCCTGTCTGAGCATGACCCCCACACATGGCACACGTCGTGCTGACCTAGCAATCCCATCTGAGCAGCAGCACCTGAAAGCAAGGAGCAGCACAGCATCATCATAAAGCTGGTGTTACAGTGCCAGGCCTGCAGTTATCCACAGAGGAGGTGGAGTAACCTTACAAACACAGCTTGCCTGCCCCCGGCTCTATACTCCGATCTCTTTGCCACCACTCCCCTGACCCCCAAACAGCAGAGGAAAGAATTAATTTTGGCAAAGCTCAGGATTCGGGAGGTGGAGCTAGAGCAGGACGGAAGCTGTGTTGCTATGGCCTTCCTTCTCAGAAGTAGCCATAGAAACAGCAGCCTGGGGAGAGGGAGGGACGCTGTGGCAAAGAAACAGCCAGAAGGCAAAGAAGAAGGACTGTTAAGAGGGCCCCATTCCTCCTGCCCCTCCATTCCTCCCAGCAGTAGCTACAGAAATAACTGGCCAGTCATTTCCCCAAAATAATTTAATTCCCAAAGTACTGCTCAGGGCCAGCTATTAGGACACTGAGGGGACAGCTATTTCTGGGCAAAGGGGGAGAATGTTCAAGGGGTGTTTCAGAACAGAAGCAAAATTCAAGCTGGCCGGTGATGATGATGAGGGTAACAGCTGAGTACAGAGTGTCTACACAGTTTAATTAACTATATTAAGTACTTATGTGGATTATATAGCTTAATATAATCATAAAAATGACTCAACAGACAGGAAGATATGTAGAGAAAGCATTGTAGAAGGAACAGTATGAGTGAAGGTAGGGAAGAGAAAGGTTGTCATGTTCAGGAAACATCGACATGGAAGAAATAATGAGGAAGTCAGAGAAGAGTCAGGATAGGGTAGCATATTCTTCCAGGGAGACTTACCTTATGACAATTACCTATTCTGATCCCACCCTACTTACTGCCCCCTCCACACTTAACATGCATACTTTGTAGGATGTGCCAGTCAGGGTAATATTTGGCTAGAAGTATCAGATATACAAAATAACAGACAAACATCTGTTTATTGCTCTTTCACGGAGAAGCCTAGGGGTAAGTTGCTCAGGGAAGTCTGGCTGTTCCTCAAATGCAGAGACCCAGGCTTCTTCCAGACTCTACTCCTCCATTCCTAGGTGAGGCCCTCATCTGCATGGTTTAACATGGTCACAGTTACATCCACATCTTGTAATCAAGGAGAGGACAGGATAAAGAAGGGACAAAGGGCGTGTAGCTGGTATATAAGGGAGGTTCTCAGAAGAACAGTCCCTCTTACACAGTCTTGCACTGGCCACACCTAGCTGCAAGGGAGGCTGAGAGATGTATCTTTACTCTGGGCAGCCATGTGCCTCGCTAAAATGTAGGCGTTATGTTGCCGAGGAAAAGGGGGAAAATAGATGTTGGTGGACAACTACCAGCCTCTGTCCATAACAATTTAATCAATCTCTTGTTTTCAGAACATTTTCTTTAACTCAACTAGATCACAATGTCCTTAACAATAAGGCCTGTCTTCTTTACTGCGCTTCATGACATCTAGTACACACCGAGCGTTCAATAAATGATGTAGAGAAAGAATTAATGCATAATAAACAAGCAAATTCTTAAAACCTTGGTAGCATATATGTAGTATATTTTTTTTCATGGCTGGGCTACACACAAATAGTGTGACCATAAGATGATTTCTTTTTCCAGTGTATAAGAAAATAAAGACTTTTCAAAAGCCATGTTTATAACAGCAATAGAAACAGATTGGTTTTTTTAGCAAACAATTCAGAACCTATGTACCCAAAGGAGAGTCTTCACCTTCAAAACAATCCTCACAGCCCACTTAACATCCCTCACAGTAGCCAGTGGTATTGAGTCTTCCATCTTCTCAGGGTATGTTTGGAATTTGGAAACAGGGAAGTGGTCTAGGATCAAATCTAATGAATAACACATTAGATGATCAAGCCATACTATGCCATTTCAGTTTCTTTTAACTATAATGATAAAGTAACTGGCCTAGATTTCTCATATGCTTTTAAAATGCCTGCAGGAAGTAATTTCAAGAGTGTGATTCCTAAAATGTTTTCTAGAATGGTGAATTAGTTAAATGTCATAATTAGTGGTTATTTATCATGTTTTGTTATTTCAGTAGAATAATAATGTAGACATAGAGAAGTATATTAGAATGACATATATGTATTTATACATGTGTACAACTGTGTGTATATGTATACATATTCACACATTTATATATGTACACTTGCATACACACATTCATGCATGTGTGTGTCCTGCTATTATTTGATGAACAGGATTATCCAAAATGGAGCAAAACTTTTACCAATCCAGACCTTCATAATGTAAAGCTTTACTGGGCTCCACAGTAATTATCACAGATAGTTACTGAAAAGCAAACCAAAACAAACAACAAACAAAAAGAAAATGCTCCAATAGGCAACTAAAAATACAATAACAATATAATCAGTTTCAATCATGTAATAATGTCTTTGCAGAGAAACTGAAGGCATTTTATAGACATCAATTTTCCTAGGGGAAAACATAGGCCACATCTCTTCTGCCAGCAATTCTTGGCTGTTTATGCAATGCTGAGCCATTATCTGATATGTGAAGAATTTTTTATTAACCACAAGGAAAAAAATGAATCAATAATGTTGCTTAGAATGGACACAGCACTTCTAATCTTCCTAGCACTTTACCAACATTGATGAAATAAGCCTCACGTGGTCCCAGTGAGACTAAAACAGAGAGTCAGACTCTTTCACTTGGGGAAGAAGACAGAGCTAGGAGGTCAAGTCAATGGCCTTCAGCTCCGTGGGGAGTTAGGGTCAGAGCCAGCACTGAGGTGAGAACGCAACATGTGGAGAAATCAGCACTACACCCCACAAACTCAAGCCCCCACTCACCTTCTCATGCTGTCTTCAAAGAACAGTGGCCTTGAAGCCTGGGCTCCCCATTGTCTGAGGCAGCATGAAGAATGTGTTTTCAAGTCAAATATCTATCAATCAACACACATCGATTTTCTTTAATTATCTCCACAGGGCAGACTTGATTCCAAAGAGCTTATGTAATTTGAAAAATGTATCACCTATTTGTCAGATATGTATAATTTATGAAGTCCTTTCCACTCAACGTCCATAGTCCAAAGCCAGCAATTTTTGAGTTATTAACATGTTATTAGACATTTCCTATGAAGATTCACAGACTTTCAGCCCCTTACAGAAAAGCAAGAGAAACGCTACGTAAATTTTCTCTTGCACTATCGGAGGATTCTGATTCTATCACTGCCCTGTGAATCCTTTCCAAGGAAGTGCCTGATAAATGAAACAATCCAAAAATTACCCTTACTTTACTCATTAAATAATTTGGTTTAAAACAGGCCTCCTTTAGGTAGACTTCTACTTTCCTGGAATGTGTTTCAGAGATTACCTTTCCATGCATAGCACTTGCCAATATTGATATTAAATTCAACAGAAACTCTTGGGAATTTTTATTGCCAACATATGCTCCTGAATTGGAGGCCAGATCATCTATTTTATAGGCAACGGACTTAAAAATAACTACTAATACTTCATCATTCCTTTTATGTTAGGTGTCATTTACTAATACTAAGTAATGTTAAATTTAGATATGTCCCAAGAACATAGGAACTTCTATTAATCGAGTAAGATAATTAACTGTGTAGCTATTATTATCTTATGTAGAGCAAAAATGAAGCAAGATTAAATAGGCATATCGCCATTCATAAAAAGGGATAAGTGAGTGTTAGCATGTGACCTGATTCATTTAACCTCTACAATTCTAATTTCAGGTTAGTTAGTGAGAGTTAATATGTATTGATCATACATCCTAGGAACTATCCCCAGCAGAGACTCCAAGAAAGGGAATCAGGGAAGATGTTCTCTTTTGCTTTGTTTTTTTGTTTGTTTGCTTGCTTTTAATATATTTTATTGATTTCAGAGAGGAAAGGAGAGGGAGAGAGATAGACACATCAATGATGAAAGAGCATTATTGATCGGCTGCCTCCTGCATGCCCCTACTGGGGATCAAGCCTTCAACCTGAGCATGTGTCCTCACCTGGAATCGAACTGTGGCCTCCTGGTTCATAGGTCAACACTACCACTGAGCAACACTGGCCAGGCAAGGAAGATGTTCGTGAAGAAGCACCCAGAGTTTAGAGCTGAAGAAACATGAGGGATAACAGTAAGCCAGGCAGAACTACCAGCCTCTCTGAAGACCCCAGTGGGAGAGAACAGGAGGAGAGAAAAGTCCAACAGGCAGGAGAGAAGCCTGGGCCAATGCCGCAGGGCTGCAGGCCACCTGAGGCTCGTTCATTCTGAGGACAGCAGGAGGCCATGGAGGGTTTTGAGCATGGGGGTGGCAGAAGCAGGGGAAGGGCCTCAGGGACATGTGAAACAAATTATTATGAATGAAAAAGCCCTGAGAGTCTAGCTTTTTTTCAAAACCTATCTCAAATCTGAGTTTGAGGTGATGTTTTTAAATTAAAAAGAAAGAAGAGGTCACCTTCTCAAAACCACATGAAGTAATAAAGCGCATCTACTAGAGGCTGTTTTTCACAGTCAATGCTACTCCATCTCGCTGAGGTTTATGTGAGGAAAAGGGGGAAGATGGGGAAGGGGGATGACTCTGTTATTATTAAACTAGAGGCCCGGTGCACAAAAATCATGCACTGGAGTGGGGAGGTCCCTCAGCCAAGCCTTCATCCTCTCGCAGTACGGAATCCCTTCAGGGATGTCCGACTGCTGGCTTGTGGCTGGATGCCCTTCTACTGCTGCACGGCCTGCTGCTTGAGCTTCAGCCGCTGCTG
>NW_006283631.1:2816859-2829769 GCF_000327345.1 Myotis davidii
GGCCTCTCGGCTCCGCTGATCCCGGGGTCCTGAGGCCTCGCGGCTCCGCTGATCCTGGGGCCGGGAGGCCTCTCGGCTCCGCTGATCCTGGGGTCTTGAGGTCTCTCGGCTCTGCTGATCCCGGGCCGGGAGGCTTGTCTGCTCCACTGTTCCCGAGCCCCCCGCAGCTGCAGACGGGGAACCTTGGCTTCCTCATAGCTGGGGTAACCAAGCCTCCTGTTCTCAGCTGCCTGGCTGCCGGCCGCCATCTTGGCTGACAGTTAATATGCATATCGCCCTGATTAGCCAATGGGAAGGGTAGCGGTCATACGCCAATTACCATGTTTCTGTTTTATTAGATTAGACTAGGGGTCCAGTGCACGAAATTCATGCACTCAGGGGTGGGGGGTTCACAGCCCAGCCTACGCCCTCTCACAGTCCAGGGCTCTCGCAGTCCAGGACCCCTCACTCCTTACTGCCCGCCTGCAGCAGAGGCAGGAGAGGCTCCCACCACCGCCGCTGCACTCGCCAGCCATAAGCTCGGCTTCTATCTGAGCAGTACTCCCCCTGTGGGAGCGCACTGACCACCAGGGGGCAGCTCCTGCATTGAGTGTCTGCCCCCTCGTGGTCAGTGCGCATCATGGCAACTGGTTGTTCCGCCGGTCATTCTGCTGTTCAGTCGATTTGCATATTAGGGCTTTATTATAGAGGATATTTCCCACACATCAAAAAGCATAAAGAAACAATAACAAATACCCTCAGGCCATCAGCAAGATTTAGCCAAGGTTAACGTCTATGATATTTGGTGGTGTGTGTTTGTTTGTCAGTTAGTTTGTTTAGAAATAAAACATTACAGACATAAACTAATACCCTTGGTATATTTCTTCCCTTTCTTCCCCAGAGGTAACCATTATTCTGAAATTCTTGTATATCCTTCTTCTACATGTTATTTTTATTATAAATGTGTGTAGCTATATGCAATACTGAGTCTTGTATTATATGTTTTTTAACTTCAAGTACATTGTTTCATACTGTTTGTACAATTCTGCACCTTGCTCTTTTTCACCCATGTTTTTGAGATATATTTACATTGATACATATAATTCTAGCTCATTTATATTATTTCTGCATAAATATTGTATGATTCCAGTACAATGTATTTATCAGTTCTCCTACTGGTAAATATGTAGACGTTCTTTTCCTTGCAATCACAAACAATACTGCAGTGAACATCCCTGCATTTGTCCATCTCTTGATGCACATGTGGGGGAGTTTCCCTAAGGAACAACATGTATGGAAAATGTTTTAACAGATTAGAGGAAAGTACTCCACTAAATTGAAGTAATATTCTAATTGCTAGCAGTGATAATGATGAGAGTGATGTGTTTGGATAGTTCAAAGCCACCACTTGACCTATATTCAAAAATATATTAAATCACTTAGACTGAAATGAAGAACGGGCATGTGGAGGTCAAGCAGAACTTGGTCAAGTTTTTAATTCAGTGGCTAAAGCTCTGCAGGGTCCGATCGAAGCTGAAAATGTGGTTGAAAGAGCTGAGCATTTCTAATTTAAGATATATGCCAAGTAGACCCAAATAGCAAGGGGGAAAATGGGAATAGATGTACTGAGAGAAAAAAAATCTTTTCAGGTTCAAGTTAGCAATCTCACTTTCCCAACCCTTGAGGCTTATTTAACATGAAGAATTCTACAGAACTAGCTACAGACCAACGGGTTTTTCAAAGTCTGATTTTTTTCCCTTAATTTTTTTTCTTCCAAAAACTAACAATTTAGGGCCAGGCTGGTGTCAGGGTTTCCATTCACATCCTACTGCTGCTTTTTTCATCATCACTCATTGACAATACTCAAACAGCCACCTTGTCAGACTTGCCCTTTGGCTAACTGAACTGAGAATGAAAAATCCTTCTAAGCTGAGCAGAAGTCCCATGTGGGTGTGTGGCAAGGTTTCAGTGGAAGAAAATGAGTGCAGATCTATCCTCTCTAATGTTGGCTCAGGGTGAAAATCTTAGATCTCGCCTCCTGCCTGCAAAGTGCAGAGCACCACCTTCTAACAGCCCAAGGAGGCCCTGCACATCGAGCCCTCAATGCTGCCTGTCACTCAGACACACCACCAGTGTGCACTTAGAATCAAAAGAACATGGACTTTCTTTATTTATAATGAACTCAGAGACCACTTCATTTAAACCCTTTGTTTTGTAGATATGGGAGCACAGTGATACTAAATGTTTTGTCCAAGCTCATACAGGAAACTACTGGCATACAAAAACTCCACATTCTCAGTTTCATGCTCTTTGTCCTGCATCATGCAGCTTGTATATAATGCTAATGCATTATGACAATTACAAATATTCATTCATTTTAAAATTTTCATTCATTAGAAGTTGCCAAAATTTTTCGGCAGCAGTACTTTTAGATCACCATTAGATAGTTCCCTTGGAAGATTCTACTAACACTAGAGGCCCGGTGCACAAAATTTGTGCACTGGACGGGGGGTACCTCAGCCCAGCCTGCACCCTCTCACAGTCCAGAAGCCCTTGAGGGATGTCCGGCTGCCCCACGAGGAATGGGCCTAAGCTGGCAGTTGGACATCCTTAGTGCTGTCTTGGAGGTGGGAGTGGCTCCCACCACTGCTGCTGTGCTCACCAGCCATAAGCCCACCTTCTAGCTGAGCAGCACTCCCCCTGTGAGAGTGCACTGACCATCAGGGGGCAGCTCCTGCATTGAGCGTCTGCCCTCTGGTGGTCAGTGTGAATCATAGCAACCAGTCGTTCCGCAGTTTGGTTGATTTGCATATTAGCCTTTTATTATATAGGTTTCTCAATAATTTGCTCTGCCTCCCTGGATTAAACTGTCCCATTCATGACAGGCTTGACCATGTGACCTGCTTTGGCAAGTCATGTGAATAGAATTGAATCATGCCATTTCTAAGCATGTTTTCTGTCTCTCTCTCCCCTGCCCCTCCCCCTCGCCCATGCTGTAAGAAAAGCACATCCTAAATAGGGACCACTCCTTCAGCCTGAATCCCAGGATGAAGAAGAGGCATAGAGAAGAGCTGACCCTCACTCACATTGATACACTGTGAATGGAAACAACCCTTTACTGTTTTAAACCATTAAGATTTTAGGGTTTTTTGTTATTGCAGCATAACCTAGTAAAAACTGACTGATACAGTTACTAACAAACAGCAGAGACAACAAAAATGCTTGGTCACCGTGATCCCACTTCTAGGAATATATCCCAAGAAACCAGAAACACCAATCAGAAAGGATATATGCACCCCTATGTTCATAGCAGCACAATTCACCATAGCTAAGATCTGGAAACAGCCTAAGTGCCTATCAGTAGATGAATGGATTAGAAAACTGTGGTACATCTACACGATGGAATACTATGCCGCTCTAAAAAGGAAGGAACTCTTACCATTTGCAACGGCATGGATGGAAATGGACAGCATTATGCTAAGTGAAATAAGCCAGTCAATGAAGGAAAAATACCACATGATCTCACTCATTCATGGATAATAGAGACCATTATAAACTTTTGAACAATAACTTTTAATACAGAGGCAGAGCTGCCTCAAACAGATTGTCAAACTGCAACAGGAAGGCCGGGGAGGGTTGGGGGGTAAGAGATCAACCAAAGGACTTGTATGCCTGCATATAAGCATAACCAATGGACATAAGACACTGGGGGATAGGGGAGGCTAGGGGACTGTCTAGGGCGGGGGGAAAAATGGACACATATGTAATACCCTTTGTAATACTTTAAGCAATAAAAAAAAAAGAAAAAAAAATGCTTGGTCAGTCATCACAAAACAATTCATAAATTATGAGCAGAGATCAACCTAATATGTTATTTTTATAGATGAAGGCAAGTCATAGTTCACTTTTTCCCTTTATTTATTCACTTCCACAATGCACAGAACTTCCTTTCCAGGAGCAGGTGAAACATTGACTGTGGGATCACTAACAGGTGCTTTTCACTAATTCTTCTCAAGAACACACATCTCATATCAAAGGAATTGGACTGTGTATGTGAAAATGCAATGTTCCACCTCATCACCAATGGTTCCTATAAAGGAGGCTGAAGAGAAGGGGCCATAGAGAAGCTCAAAACAACAAGAGCCAAGACCCTCAAGGCTGAAGGCTCAAGCTACTTATCTCTATGCCTACCCATGACCTAACAACCACACTGTCAGAGCCCAGCCTGCTATCATCTGTAGGAATCCAGCAATAAAAGTCCATCCTGAGCAAGACACTTGTCTCTAATCCTTCATACAGCTGAGATCTGTTGAGTGCCTACTGTATCCAAGTCAGTTAGGCCTGTTAAAATATAAAAAATAAATAAATAAATAAACAAACAAACAAGGTCCTGACCTCAATTAATTTATTTTATTTATTTATTTATTTATTTCGGTTATTCCTCACCAGAGGATATTTTCTCCGTTGATTTCAGAGTGGCAAGGAGGGAGGTAGGGATAGAAGCATCAATGTAAGAGAGACACATCGATTGGTTGCCTCCTGCATGTGCCCTGACCGGGCTGGGGATTGAACCTGCAACCCAGGTACATGCCCTTGACAGATAATCGAACCCAAGACCTTTCAGTGTGTGGGGCTGGTGCTCTAACCACCAAGCTGCACCGGCCGGGGCTAAGTTATATCTTAATGAGAGGCAGACAAAAACCAAACATATGAAAACATTTGTGAAAAATATGGGAAGTAAATAAGGTGCTACAGTAAGGAATTTCAGCACAGGTTGTTTTAGATCGTAAAAACCCCTCTCAGAACATGACATTTCAGCTAAGATCTGAGGATACAATGAATTCAACGATGCAGAGAAAGAGCTGGGGAAAATGCTTCAAGTAATGGAGGCGAGAATCTCCAAGACTCTGGGGCATGAATGAGCATGACATGTTCGGGGATCAAACAGCTTTTAGAAAAATTGCCTTTTTATTTGGGTCCTAGGACCAAACTCAGCATCTGCAAAACCCAGACTAAATGAGAGTTGTTGTGGACTGTGGGGAAACAGACTTTCTAGAATACTTTAACAGCTAAAGGCAGACACACTTTTGAGGCTTAACTGAAATACAATAGTTCCCCCCCTACCCACAGTTTCACTTTCTACAGTTTCAATTATCCACAGTCAACTGAAGTCCAAAAAATTACATGGAAAATTCCACAAATAAAAAATGTGTAAGTTTAAATTGCACACCATTCTGAGTAGTGTGATGAAATCGTGCACTATCCCACTCCATCCCATCCAGGCTGTGAATCAACCTTCTGTCCAACATGTCCACACTGTAAACACCACCCACCCCTAGTCACTTAGTAGCCATCTCTGTTATCAGATGCACTGTCACAATATTGCAGTGATTGTGCTCAAGTAACCATACCGTCAGAAGGGCAATAATAGCCCAATGCTTTGTCATAATGCCTACATCATTCAACTCATTTCATCTCGGCCTGCGGACATTATATCATCTCCCATCATCACAAAAAGAAGAAGGATGTGAGTTTAGTACAATAAGATACTTTGAAAGACACAGAGAGACTACATTCACACTATTTTTATTACAGTACTAGAGGCCTGATGCACGAAATTTGTGCAAGGGGCTCTGCCCTCGTGGCTGCGGCAGCTTGCCTCGGCCCTTGCAGCCCCAGCTTCATCTGGAAGGTCATCCAGAAGGACGTCTGGAAGGTTGTTTGGCTGCCCGGTCGAATTAGCATATTATGCTTTTATTATTATAGATATGTTTAGAATTGTTCTAGTTTATTATTAGTCATTATTATTTTACCATGCCAAATTTATAAATTAAACTTTATCTATTATAGGCATGTATATATAGGAAAAAATAGTATATATAGGGTTCATTACTAACTGTGGTTCCAGGCATTCACTAAGTCTTCAAATGTGTCCCCCACAGGTTGTATTGACTCTCCTCCAATGAGGATGTGGCTTTGCTGATGCAGAATTTGGTTCAAACCTGGGAAATCTAAGTGCACAGTACACAGAATATTAGGCTAAGTCTTGATGTGAGTCCTATGTTTAAAAGAGTTGCTGTACAGCAAAAACCTGGCTGTTTTCTTAGGACCAGAAAGACCCTATCCTTTTCCAGTGGACATTACACTGAGGAACCAGCAATGAGGCAAAGCCCAACCAGAATACCCTGCATCTGCTCTCATGTTCTGTGGCCACAATTTTCCTGAAAAGTTTCTGGGTCCTGACTATACCAATCAGAACATGCACACATGCATGTGTGTGTGTGTGTGTGTGTTCTCCAGTTGCCATTCCATAACCTACCTGACACCACAGTGAAATTTGGGGTAAGGGGAGAACTATTGTATTTCAGTAAAGCCTTGAGCTGGGTTGGTTGCAGGCCCGTGACTGAGGGTTAGAATGGAAGATGTGAGATTGAATTGCGAGGTAGGGACAAGACTATGCAGGACCTTGTTTATAGTCCTGGGAAGACATTTGAGGTTTATTCTGAAGAACAGTAGGAAGGGAGATGAAAGTCTTTAGAGGGCACCTGGTCTGATCTATGCTTCATGTATATCTGTGCTGTGCTTAGAGTAGAAGAAAGTGTGGAGACTAGTGAGGGGTACAGTTGAAGTGGGCGGGGTAAGACCAGGATGGTGGCAGTGAGTAGACAGAAGTGGATGGTTTAACAGGTATTTGATGGAACTTGGTGACGGACTACATGGAGAATGATTTCCTGGATGTTTGCTTGAGAGACTAGACACCTAACAGTGCCATTTACTGAAACGATGAAGACTGTTGACTAGAGACAGATTTAGTGAGAGAAAAAAATGAGGAAGTTAGAAGCTCACTCTGGGCCACATTAGACTGGTGAAATCTGCAAAATATCCAGGTGGTGCTAAGTGAGACATACAAGTCTGGAGCTCAGGGCATAGAACAGGGCTGTGGATGTAGATTAGGGAGTTATCAAGACATGAATGCTGTGAAGAAAACAAGCTTATATACTGTGGGAATTTATTCTTCTAGAATCACAAATTTATTTTTCTCAGCTAAATCAATAACCAGAAAACCAAGACAAAGGACCTTATGGTTTCTGACTAGAAACTGGGTTTATGAATTTATGTAGAAATAGAGTTATGAAATAAAGTTAGCGAGGTCATTAACAGTGTTGGTGGGTACATGACAGCTTAGGTATATAAATTCAATCTCCCACCCAGACATATTATAATATAAACAGTTTCTTATATAAGACATATAGTGAGTAAATTCAATTCCCCACAACAAATATGTAAAACAAGTTTTGCAGTAACTATAGCCTCAAGGTTAAAGATTGTATTCTATACATGATTATAATAAACCTCTATAATAAAGGGGGAAATATCTCAAGAGATTTCTTTATGTTCCCAGGAAACAAACCAGCCATAAATTCAATTTCACAAGGAGAAAAGCAAGTACATATAGATCTAACCTTAATAGGACTTTTAACCCACCTGGCCAATACACTTTATTCTTTGTGGTAACTATATGATAACTTCTTCAATCTTGTCCCTTATCTTTGGAGCAAAGGATAAGAAGTAGCTCGGTGCTTTGCATTCTCATATAATACTTGAGTCATCTATCTTTTTTCCTTTCAGGATTTCCCATTAAATACTATTTCTCATTAAATTCCACAGCCTACAATGTCAACTACCATGTTAGCTGAGGTTGACTCCACATGCCTTCCTTGGAGTCTGTTAATCTAAGCTTCACTACAGACTGGATGAAATCACCTTGAGAGGAAGTATAGACCTGGAAGGGAAAAAGGTCTGGAGTTGGGCCTGGAGGGACTCCAACATTATCTCAAGTTGAGAAGGGTAAGAGAGTGAAAGAGAATGAAAAACGTGAAGTAGGATGCACATTAGAAAAATGTGGTGTCAGGGAAGTTGTAATAGGCATTTGTCTTTGCTTCACAGTATTCAGTCCCTTTCTTGTGGTAACAGGACCACAGATACGCTCACTCTAGGAGCAAGGAATGTGGGTGAAGTTAACTCTCCCTTAAGTCCTAGGGGCAGAGAATTTAACAAAGGCCTAGCCAGTGGTCGGCAAACTGAGGCTCAGCAAACCATGGCTCATGAGCCACATGCGGCTCTTTGGCCCCTTGAGTGTGGCTCTTCCACAAAATACCAACTTCTGGGCATGGGCCACAAAGTTTCAATCACACTGTACGTGCGTGCCTGCATGTGGTATTTTGTGGAAGAGCCACACTCAAGGAGCCAAACTGTATGTGGCTCGTGAGCCGCGGTTTGCCAACCACGGGCCTAGGCCAATCCATATATTCCATCCTCTTGGCCACCATGGTTGGTTCAGGGATGAACACAGCTTAAGACAAGACACTATGACCAATCAGTGCTAATCTCAGGACTTCCTGCCAGAGGCATACCTTTTCCTACAGGATTTGCACATAATTAAATGAAAGAGTGGAGCTCATGGCAGCCTCTCCTCTACGAGGGGAGAATGTCTATGAGAATGGAGCCCATTTGGAGGACGTGGAGCCAAGAAATAAATAGAGAGAAAGCAGTCTTAGTAACATTACCTGAGCTCCTGCCTCAGACCATACCTAGAGCCAGCCTCACCAAGACAATGATTATATGAGCCAATAAATTACCATTTTGCTTGGCCATCTTTGGCAGGGTTTCTCTCACCGGCAATGAAGTCCTAACTAACAGAGAAAGCAAGAGAAGTGACTGCTACAAGGAGTGCCTGACATCAGCATATCATGATTAGAGGTTTAAATTGAGTCAAAGCTTCCACAGAATCTAGCAACATGGAGGCCATCGGGAATCTGGGCAAGATCAACTTCAGTGCACAGGTGGGCTAGAAACCAGATTCAGGGGATCATGTGGGAGATCCGCCATGCACATGTACTATCAATCACAGCTCCTAATTGATAAAACAGAGCAGGAAGAGTCAGAGAACAAGGAGATCTGGACTCCAGGTACAGATCAGCCACTACCCAGATGGGGGGCCTTGGGCAAACTGCTCACTTAACCTCCTGCGGTTTACCAGTTTCCTCACCTAGCAAATAATTAGCCCTGCCTTACACCCAGGGGCCCTGTAGCACTAAAATTCTCGGTATTTTGTTATTTTCAGCAAAGTTATTCTGTTCTGAAACTTCACGGGAGAAGAAGTCATCCATTAGCATTCTCACTAGGTTCTCTCCTGTGCTGCTAAATTAAATTCTCCTTGGCACAATTTTCATTTCATAGAAGCATGTCACTGAAGGCCATGTCACTGCTGTGGTCAGCTTGTGTAGAGCACTGGGGTGTGTCCCCTGGCTCTGGCTTCCAAATTGATCTCTTTTCTGCGATCACCCATACTGACATTGTCCCCACATGTCTTCTCTGTTTTGGGGTCCGTATTCCATTTCTACTCATTGTTGCTCTCATTGTTTACCAAAGACACAAGATATGGGCTCCGGTGTCTGTTCAGGAGTTTCACGGGCCGCTTGAGCCTCTAAAAGACAGAGGGCTTTGCTGATTAGCTTTCATTCTTAGCAGAATCTTTTCTGAAATGTTGACCATGCACTGCTTTTTACGTCACACCATGGACCAGTCCAATGGCAAACTGGACATTGGCCATGAAGCAAAACACACACAAAAGGTCTGCAGTTGTTAAAACGCATCCCTTATTCATCTCAATCAGGAGCAGGACGGGAGAGGTTAATTTTTCAATGGGATAACATACTGTATATATCAGCACTAACAATGAGCTTTTATTTCCCTGAGTCAGCTTTAAAAATAATGTTGACTTTTATGGCCAATACATTATGGATCACCATATTTATGTCAGGATGTATTGGCATGAAAATAAATCAGTGAAAAAATTAATACAGGAGCCTTGTGTTTAAATGAAACTCCTCGCAGCTCCACACCTTCCCCTCGTATTTCACCGAAGCGCTTTCCCAGGCCTCATCGCTGACATGTTTTACTGAACATGACATCAAGGCCTGTTTCATTCTCTATAACTACTGGTTTTAGTCGGTCTTACATGTGATGAGGTTCAAAAAAATATCCATTTGGTTCTTTTGCGATAAACATACATAACTGCATTCCATCATTAACAGGACTGTCGATTCAAATGTACGGTTTATGCATAAAAAAAATATCTCCATGTCAAAGCTCTGACTGGTACACGATTGATAAATGGAACTCTTTTGTGTTGGAGACCAACTCCAAATAGTATATTTGCTACCCACAATTGTTTTAGAGCCATGAGAAGTGTCTAAGTATGTGTTTTAGAAAGCAGGCTCCAAATCTAGACGCTAAAGAAAAATGGAGTTTGGTGAAAAAGAAAATTCACTCTCTCAAGTGTCTTCTCTTTCTAATGCTCCTCTGTACTCATAGGATGCACCAAAGGCCAGCTGCCCACAGTGCCCTCTGAGAAGAATGCATTTCTCGAATCCCCTGCAGAAAGAGCAGCTCTCAATGTTCACCGTGTTGTGTGGTCTTGCTTCCAACTCTGCGATCCATCATAGCAGCCCAGGCCATGATGGAGGGGCCACCCCGCCAGCCAATATGTGAGAGAGCCACAGTGTGTGTGTGTGTGTGTGTGTGTGTGTGCACATTTAAAGGGGATTAATTAGAGGAAATATTTTAATATTGCTATTTGCCCTTTCTCTATAATAGAAGTGTCAGAGATGAAAGAAAATTAGTAAAATGTATATGAAAATCTTCCACCTGTCAGAGTCTGGGGTGCACGGGGACCCAGAGTCAAGTCCCCACCCACTCACGTGCACCTCAAAATCACATGAGACCCAGACCTGGCTGGCCCCACCTCCATTAGGCTAGATCCAGACCCGGCCGGTCCTACCCTTGTCAAGCCCCACCAGGCGGGATCGCAGCCTCAGGTCCCCTGGCCTGGCGCCAGATGGGGGACGCAGCCTGAGATCCCCCATCAAGCCCTGCCAGGCCGGGGGGGTGGTCTGAGATCCCCCATCAAGCCCCACTGGGCAGAGGGCGCAGCCTCAGGTCCCCTGTCAAGCCCCGCCAGGGGGGGGGCACAGCCTCAGGTCTTCCGTCAAGCCCCACTGGGTTGGGGGGAGCAGCCCAAGATTCCCCAGTCCAGTACTGGGGCAGGGGGCACACCTTGAGGTCCTCCGTCAATCCCCACCAGGAGAGAGGCATGGTCTGAAGTCCCCTGTCAAGCCCTGCCAAGCGAAGGGCATGGTCACAGGTCCCCCAGCCTGGCACCAGGGGGCGTGTGTGACCTCAGGTCCCCTGGCCTGGCGCTGGGGCAGGGGACATGGCCTGAGGTTCCCCCATCAAGCCCCACTGGGCAGGGGGTGCAGCCTGAGGTCCCCTGTCAAGCCCCACCAGGCAGGGGGTGCGACCTCAGGTCCCCTGGCCCAGCACCGGGATTGGGGGTGCAGCCTCAGGTCCCTTGGCCTGTGCCAGTGTGGGGGGCATGGCTGAGGTCTCCCATCAAGCCCTACCAGGCAGAGGGCATGCCTTGAGGTCCCCTGTCAAGCCCTGCTGGGCAGGGGGGTGCGGCCTCAGGTCCCCTGGCTCGGTGCTGGGGTTGGGGGGCATATCCTGACGTCCCCTGTCAAGCCCTGCCGGGTGGGGGGCACGGTTTCAGGTCCCCTGTCAAACCCTGCCGGGCAGGGGGCACAGCCTCAGGTCCTCTAGTGCACCCGCAGGTCCCCCACCCCAGGGCAGGGGGGGTGGCCTGCGGCTCGGGGGACTTGGGTGGGGGCCTCTGCTGTGGGTGCCACCATCTTTGTGGTGGAGTGATGGTTAATTTGCATATTTCCTCTTTATTATATAGGATGTAAAGAACTCCTAGAAAGTTACCAAAAGACAGACAGCCCAAAAGGAAAAAAAAAAATAAGCAAGAAGAAACTAGAAGAACCACTTCACACAAAAGGATACAGCAGGAGCCCCTCATCCCCCACACAGAAGCAACACAGAAGAGTCTGGGGAGGGAGGGGGCACCTTGCAAGGCAAAAGAAAAATGGGGTTGGGCGAGAGAATGCACCTCTTCTGTGTGGCTCTTCTTTCTGATGCTTTCCTGTCTGCAGAGACCATGCCATGCACCCACCATGGCCTGGCCAGTGGGAGACGCAGCTGCTGAACAAATGCTCCTTCTTTCTGGCTCTGAGGACGCTCCTGAGGTTCACTGATTCAGGCTCTCAGAGGACCATCCCTTGGGCCTGAGCACTCAGTTGCCTTTGGTGGGCTAACTCAACACCGCTCCGCCCAGTCTCCCATCCCCCCTTCCTCATTGCACAGATCATGCTGCTGGCCCCTCACTCCTGCTCCCTGGGATTGCACTCCCAGATAAAACGGCCGCACTGTGAACCTGGGCTCTGTTTTCTGGGTGACTGAGGCGAGGACAGTATCATTCTCCCCCGCCACACTGCAGAGCCATTGTGGAGTCTTCCCACACCACCCTCACCCTAGCAACACCCTAGCAACAGGAAAGGCTATGATGGTGGACAGAACATACAGTGTGTTACCACGTGAACGGCATTTTAGGGGCAGGTTGTGCAGGGAATTGGCTGCCTGAGGGGAAGAGTGGATCCAAGAAGAGGTCCTGGGATACAAGCCCTCTACTCTGAAATGCCTTGGGCAACTTACCGCTCGGCCCAGAGCCCCGGGCTCTGCTACTGATCTCCTCTCTTGCTCCAAACCAAACCAGCTTTCTACATTTCTCACACAGCACACAGAGGACAGAACACAGTGTGTTACCACGTGAACGGCATTTTAGGGGCAGGTTGTGCAGGGAATTGGCTGCCTGAGGGGAAGAGTGGATCCAAGAAGAGGTCCTGGGATACAAGCCCTCTACTCTGAAATGCCTTGGGCAACTTTTCCCTCGGCCCAGAGCCCCGGGCTCTGCTACTGATCTCCTCTCTTGCTCCAAACCAAACCAGCTTTCTACATTTCTCACACAGCACAC
>NW_006283631.1:2848799-2849169 GCF_000327345.1 Myotis davidii
GTAAGATCCCCTGTCAAGCCCCATGGGAGGTTTGGGGGGCGCAGCCTCAGGTCCCTGCTGATTGCTCATTAAGGCTTGTTGTGGGAATTCTGCCTCTGCTGTGGGCACAGCCATCTTGTGTTACAGAAACCTCCTGCCTCTGCTGTGGGTGCCACCATCTTTGTGGTGGAGTGATGGTTAATTTGCATATTTCCTCTTTATTATATAGGATGTAAAGAACTCCTAGAAAGTTACCAAAAGACAGACAGCCCAATAGGAAAAAAAAAAAATAAGCAAGAAGAAACTAGAAGAACCACTTCACACAAAAGGATACAGCAGGAGCCCCTCATCCCCCACACAGAAGCAACACAGAAGAGTCTGGGGAGGGGGG
>NW_006283631.1:2849574-2851303 GCF_000327345.1 Myotis davidii
CCAGGCACCCCCTCCCACCCCAGGGACCCCCTCCAAACCCAAGGTGTGTTACCTTTATCTTTCTCACTCCCAAGCTCAAAGGGCCCTTCCTTTGCCTCTATAACGTGTTCCTAAGCCCATTTCTTTCTTCTATGAATTGCTTCTTCTACCTGTGATTTTATAAACAAATATTCTCTTTTTAAAAAATTCTGATTCCAAAACTATTTGGGGGATCATCATTCGTACAGATGGAGTGAGAGATTATTTTTTTAGCAGCAAGCTTTCCGGACAGTCACATCAGTTGCAGAGCAGCACCTTCTCTGTGGTGACAAGACAATGCCAGGCAGTGTTTCCCATCACGCCCTGTGTTTACACCCATTTGAAGCTGCCAATTATGTCAGATCCTTGTCAACAGAAAACAAAAATGGTGCAAGCTGTTACTTAAATTAATTATTGGAATTAAGTAGTCCTGTCTCTAGATAGTCTTCTAAATTATTTAAAGACTCCAATTTGCTTTCCTTATGAAAAAAAAATCACAGCCCCCAGACTCCTACATTTGGGGACAATTCAGACATGGAAGTGAAAGGCAAAGGAAAAAGTTTAATAAAGATTCCCTTTTAGGGTCGTGAGCCCAGAGGCAAAGATGGACTTCTACAACCACAAGACTGTATAGCTACTGTTCTTTTACTGCACCATTGATTAAAGTTAAAAATTCTGGGCGCTCTCCCTCCCTGGAGCACACCTGTGCCTTTCTCTTTTCCTTCCTCTTCCCTTTCCCCCTCCCCACTCCAGGCACCCCCTCCATACCCAAGCATCCCCCCATCTCAGGCACCCTCTCCACACGCAGGCACCCCACCCCCATATTTGGGGGATCATCATTCGTACAGATGGAGTGAGAGATTATTTTTTTAGCAGCAAGCTTTCCGGACAGTCACATCAGTTGCAGAGCAGCACCTTCTCTGTGGTGACAAGACAATGCCAGGCAGTGTTTCCCATCACGCCCTGTGTTTACACCCATTTGAAGCTGCCAATTATGTCAGATCCTTGTCAACAGAAAACAAAAATGGTGCAAGCTGTTACTTAAATTAATTATTGGAATTAAGTAGTCCTGTCTCTAGATAGTCTTCTAAATTATTTAAAGACTCCAATTTGCTTTCCTTATGAAAAAAAAATCACAGCCCCCAGACTCCTACATTTGGGGACAATTCAGACATGGAAGAGGGGTCCAGCCGCACAGCAGACATGAGCCCACACAGTAAATGTATAACAAATTCATTAAAAAGCGATGTCAGTGCCTTTTCTCTTAAGACTCGAGATATAGTTTAAACTATAACTATATAGGTTTGCTATGTGGGTCTCACTCTTGACAGGACTTTTAATTCTATTTATTCTGTTACTTCTCTCCTTACCATTATCTCCATACTATGCTTTTCAAGCTAGGGCTCTGTCACCTATAACTAATGCACTGCATCTAGTGACTGTAGGGGTCACCTGCACTTTTATTTCCACGTCATCTTTATATATATATATACACTGAATGGCCGAATTATTCTGACCACCCCATCAATACTTCGTTGGGCCACCTTTTGCCTTCAATACTGTGGCGATTCTTCTTGGCATTGACTCCACGAGATGCTGAAAGGTGATGCGAGGAACCTGACACCAGGCCTGATGAATAGCACTGTCCAGTTCTGTGAGATTTGATGGTTGTAGAACCAGCTGCCCGATGGCTCCTTTAACTTCGTCCCAA
>NW_006283631.1:2851427-2873188 GCF_000327345.1 Myotis davidii
ATAATCTGGCCACTCAGTATAGATAGATATAGATAGAGATAGAAATAGAGATAGAGATAGACATAGAGATAGAGATAGATATATAGATATAGATATATAGATATAGATATAGATACAGAGGCCCGGTACATGAAATCATGCACGGGTGTGATCCCTAGGCCTGGCCGGCAATCAAAGCACGAGCGTCTGGCATGGGAGGGCAGGTCCCAGCTGACCTCTGGGCCCTGGGCAGCACCTGGGCCCCCGGGCCCTTGCACACCCTCTTCTGCCTGAGTCATCAGGCCCCTTCCTGGTTCCCTCAGCACCTGGGAGTCGGGTGGCGGTCCCACCCCTCCACCACCACCACTGGTTGCCATCTGCAGGGCAATCAGTGGGGAGATCAGGCACTGCTCACACCCACCTTGGCCTGGCGCTGCCCACTCAACTGCTCCACCATCTGGCCATGGTCCTGCTCTCATCGAGGCCAATCGGGCCAGCAGCGCCTCCACTGCCGCCCGTTGGCAACGCAGCATCGCTGATGCCTGCCATGTATCACGTCGCCCCTTGGTGGTCAGCACACATCATAGCAAGCAATTGAACTCCCAGTTGAGGGGACAATTTGCATATTAGGCTTTTATTATATAGGATACACACACACACACACACACACACACACACACACACACACACTAGAGGCCCAGTGCACGAAATTCGTGCACGGGTAGGGTCCCTGGACCTGGTCAGTGATCGGGGCCATCCTTCCCCTGGCTACCGGCTGCTGGCCGGGGCCTTCCTTCATTCCGCGCCACCCCCTGGTGGTCTGTGCATGTCATAGCAAGCAGTCGAACTCCTGGTCGAACTCCTGGTCGGCTGAACTCCCGAGGGGACAATTTGCATATTAGCCTTTCATTATATCAGATGAATCTGGGAATTTGCTGAGTCTCTCTACTTTGTAAAAGTAGTTCAGGCTTGGCTGAACCACTGAGCCCTGCCAGTGTGGCTCAGTGGTTGAGCATTACCTATGAACCAGGGCACATGCCGGGATTGCAGGCTTGATCCCCAGTAAGAGGTGTGTAGGAGGCAGCCGTTCAATGATTCTCTCTCATCATTGATATTCCTCTCTCCCTCTCCCTTCCTCTTTGAAATCAATATATATATAATTTTTCTTCCATCCCAGGTTTTCCCCAGATCATAGCATACAGAACTTCCACAGAACCTCTCTGAACCTCGGTTTGCTTAGCTGTAAAATGGGAGAATGCCTGCCATGCTTATCTCACAGGATCCTTTGGAAAATCAATCACAGTAACAGATTGCTTTCACTAACTGTAATACCAATTCATTGTGCAAACTGAACTGTAACTGTAGACAAAAGACCCAGAGGAGGTGGTGTGTTGGTGGAATTTCTCTATGTTCTCAACGAATCATATCTCACCCACGGCTGCTATTCCTGAACTTGGGCCCCATTCCTTCTTCCATCTGCAGGAGAACACTGCAATCTGTCTGTCGGTCTTCCACGCCCTCCAGTGGTCTGTTGGCCAAACAACACCAAGTTATCCAGGGGATTTGAAAGACTTGGGGAGAGTAATTCAAAATAATTCAGACTACTTAAATCTAAACGCCATCCAGTGGTCTGTTGGCCAAATAACACCAAGTTATCCAGTGGATTTGAAAGACTTGGGGAGGGTAATTCAAAATAATTCAGACTACTTAAATCTACCACTTGATTAAATGTATTTGGGGCCCCCATTTTTAAAAGCTTGTTGAAAATCAAATAATTAAATTGTGGTATGAACAATAAATCCCTAATTTATCTTTGTAAATTAAGAAACGCATACATGAATCAACAGTTTTTCAGAATAACTTCTAAAAATGAATTCTTACTGTCCATTAAATAGCTTAGTTGTTCACAAAAGGTCTCCAGATGCAAGTTAAATATTTAATATTAAAAGGAAATTCATATATTTAAGCATGCTTTCATCTTAGCTATGTCATTTCTCTGAGTAGTGATAACTATTTCAGACCATTAAAGCGACAAAGACCTCTTGTCCCCTTTGGAAGAGGTCCACCGTGGTACTCAGGGACCAAGGCTGCTCCCAGGAGGATTTGCTGTTTAGCAGGGGCCAGAAACAGAACCAGGCTCTTGGGGCCGCACAGTGGGAAGAACACTGGGTCCAAGGTCAGAAGCCATAGTGCCCATTTAAACCAGAGTTGGTCTGGATTCTCGCTTCATTCTGTTCTCAAGGCCCCTCCCCAGTGAGCTCATTTAAAAGAAACAAATTCCAACTCTAATTTGTGTCTGTCTATTTTAAAGCTCTTGAAGAAATGGTGATAAAGAGGGGAAATTGCATTCTGCAGTACACACTCACTTTCTAGAAGTGTACGCATCTCTTCTCCTTAGAATCCCATCCTCCATGGCCACTGTCCCCCAAATTCTCTCCTCTCTAACCCCCAGCTGGCCTCTCCTTCACTCTGGGTCTTTTCCTTGGTTCTATGAATAGCTACATAGCCTCCACTTCTTCATCCCAATGAATGCCTCTAGGGAGGCAGGAGAGAAGTCTGGGAGGACAGAGGCCAGAGAAGGGACCTTCCAGCAGGTCAACATTGTCACAGCTTTTGGCGGGTAAATTAACACTTTATGACCTGAGGTTGTCTCCCTCTTCCTTTCTCCATAATAACTTCAATAATGCACTAGTCTGAACACTGTGTAGTCCTTTAACACTCATGCCCTGACTAAGAAAGGTCATAATCTCACATAAAAAGCTGTCCCTCCACACTGGGTAGGCCTCCAAGTGTGTGGAATGTATCTTGGTCTGCAAGCTGCTGTAACAAAATACTACTGGCTGGGTGGCTTAACCAACAGATAATGAACTTCTCACAGTCCTGGAGACTAGGAAGTGTAAGATCAGGGACTGTAGGGTTTAGTTCCTGGCTTGCAGGCCACTCTTCCTTTCTCCATAATAACTTCAATGATGCACTAGTCTGGACACTGTGTAGTTCTTTTACACTCATGCCCTGACTAAGAAAGGTCATCCTCTCACATAAAAAGCTGTCCCTCCACACTGGGTACTGTCTTTTATTATAAAGAAGCTAATTCTATCTGATTGGGACCCATTCTTATGACCTCTTTTAACCTCAATTACTTCCTTACTCCAAATGCACACTGGGGGCTAGGCGTTCCACCTCTGATGTTGTAGTGGACACAGTTCCGATCACAGCAGAAGGTAATAACCAGGAAGAAAAGTGACCTTACCCAGCTTTTGAGTAGCGAAGCCAGACCTGATCTCCCATCTTCTGACATAAGCCAAAGAGCGCTGGTTCCCTGGCACCACAGTCTCTAGGACAACAAGGAGAAAGGTGGGGTGGCCGGGGTGGGGTGGGGGTACAGCATGTGTTGGCTTTCTCATTGTGGTGCCTGAGCCTCTCCTCACTGATTCTCGGAGCAACCTCACCAGAGAGACGTCCCATTCTACAGCTGAGGAGTCCCTGGCTGAGACAAGGTGATCTGTTTCAGATGGTCCTTGTGGTCCTGGCAGAGTGGGACTTGAGTGCTTTGGACCACCCACAGCAGGACGTGAGGGGCGGACACAGGATGCCCGGCAGGAGACAGCCCACTGGAGTAGAGGACGCTGTGAGCCTACGGGCGTGTCTTCTCTGACCCTCCTCCGTGAAACGGGACACTAATGCTTCCTCGCAAGGCTGTTCTGAGATAAATAGGAGCACGGGTGTGAACTGCTGGCCGAGCCAGGGCTCCACCAGGCTGCTTCCCTCCTGGCTTCCCTCTAAGAGCCCTCCCAGACCTGAAATAACTAAGCACCTGCCAGCCTCCCACATGCAAGATTACAGGGAACAAAATGAATGAAAACTCCATTCCTTTTACTCACCAGCCAAAAAGTCCTGCCCTCCCAGCGGGGTGGATTCTAAAGCCAGTGGGCGAGCTGTCCGTTCCTTGGCAGGCTGCAGCAGGGAGCCACGGCCCACAGCCTGGGAACAACAGTCCCAGCCTTCAAGCTTCAGGCTTCAGCCCAGGCACGGGCCTCACTCCCCACCCAGCCTCAGGGACACCCCCGACCCCTCCTCAGGCTCATGCCCATGTCCAATCCATCCTGTCGCTCCTGCCTCAGCAGCGTCTCTAGGGTCAGGTCCTCCTCTCTGTCCACCCTGCACGGCTTCACCTGGGGTCCTGAGCATCTCTCATGCACATGCCCCGCCCTTAGAGTCTCACGGCTCCAGGCCCATCCCGTGCTGCTGCCGCAGGTCATCTCCCTCAAGCAGAGCCTATCCCATCGCCGTCCTACTTAAGGATAGGCCCCTCCTTACGGTGGCATCTTTGAGTTTCATGCTCCACGCTGGCTCTCCTGCCATCCCAGGACACTGAGCCCTCCTGCCAGCTCCTTACAGGCGCTGCCTACCCAGGAACGCCCGACCCTCTCTGCCTCCTCTTTGTTCTCCCAAGCAGCTGAGCAGCTCACAGGGCGCCTGATCTAGGAAGCCTCCACGCCACCCTCTCAGGGGAGAACTACCACATCCTGCCAGTTTTCACAGCATTTGGACCATTTTCCACACTGTCTGACCGTTAGCTTCTGGGCTCTGTCTTCCCTGCCAGACTGCGAGATCCTGGAGCACAAGGGCTGTTTTATTCATCTTTGTAGTCCCAGTGCCTGACTCAGTAGATGCTCAATAAATGTTTGTTGACTGACTGAATGAATGAGGTCTCCCTTCTTTTTATTCTGAATGAAGTTCTATATATTTTAAGTTCACAATCAACCTTCAATGTATCTGAAATTACCTATCTTAATTTTTTCTCTCTTGCCCTGTATTCATTCATCTTTCTGAATGTTAAGTCCTAGAAATGAACGTCTTTCCATCCCTGTAGACTCCATGTTGATTGGCTGACCGACCCACTGACTTACCAATGGGACCAAATCTGCGGGCCCTACACACAGCTTCCTCGGCTGGTGGCTCTGCCCATTGGATCTGCTCTGTCTGCAGGGATGGGAGTAAGGAAGAAGCCGCACCTGGCTTCATGGCTCAGGCTTGTTTTCTTGGCTGTTCAGGGTGCTGAGGTGGTTAATAGGCAAATCAGTCTCCATATTCAAATACGCAGTTAATAAATCCTGAAAGAGATACAAATCCAAATCTTCCAGCAGCGCCTGTAGGCAAAACCTGTGCTTTCCCTAATCCCCCTTAACCCCTAAGGATCACCGTCTTTTCCACCATGGCAAGTGGGCTTAGGACCAGATGGAGGGCAGCATCGCCCCCTGAGAATGCGAGCCTGGGAGATCTCCCCTGGGAGATTTCCTGACTCTATGCAAAGGATTCTCGCCAGGGGAGGAGCCATGGCTGGAGGCTGTGTGCCCTGTTTAAATGCAGGAGCACCTACGGGCTACCATGTGCACCTGAGCTTCCTAGCACAACCCAGCCCGCAGCGGAGAGCATACAAGCCAGTGCAGGGCCAGCCCTGGGACCTGGTAAGCCTAGAAGCCCTCGTGTTGAAGACACGAGTTTAATTTTTTTCCCCCACCCCCCTGGAGCTGGTCTCTCTCAACGTAGAACTCTGACCACACTTCGGAGTGGAACCACATGTATGGTACAGAGCTGCCAGATCCAGGTAGAGGCTGATCCAGCCAAGGTCATTATGCTCTGCAGTCCCCCCCCCCCTTTTTTTTAAATCCATCTTTTTAAAAAATTTTTTTAATTGATTTCAGAGAGGAAGGAAGAGGGAGAGAGATGGAAACATCCATGATGAGAGAATCACTGATCGGCTGCCTCCTGCAAGCCCTCCACTAAGGGTCGAGCTCACAATCTTGACCAGAATCGAACCTGGGACCTTTCAGTTCACAGGCCGATGCTCTATCCACCGAGCTAAACTGGCTAGGGCTGTGGTCCCTTTTGCTTCCCCCCAGAGGCAACAGGAGCAGCAGGAGCAGCTGGGCTCCCAGAAGGAGCCTCCCAGGAGATGGAGAAGCTGGATACGAATGTCTCAGAGGAACAGGGATTCTGCCAGCTCTCGGAGGACTACAAGCAAATCTACCTCCCCCTGACCTACAGCATCATCTTCCTGCTAGGGCTGCCCCTGAACGGCAGCGTCCTGTGGCTCTCCTGGCGCCAAACCAAGCGCTGGAGCTGTGCCACCATCTACCTGGTGAACCTGATGGTGGCCGACCTGCTGTACGTGCTGACTCTGCCCTTCCTCATCATTGCCTACTCCCTGGGCGACTGGTGGCCCTTTGGGGAACTGCTCTGCAGGCTGGTGCGCTTCCTGTTCTACACCAACCTCTACGGCAGCATCCTGCTGCTGACCTGCATCTCTGTGCACCGCTTCCTGGGCGTGTGCCACCCCCTGAGGTCGCTGCCTTACCGGACCCGCCGGCACGCCCTGCTGGGTGTAGCTGCCACCTGGGCCCTGGTGGTCCTCCAGCTGCTGCCCACGCTGGGCTTCTCCCACACGGCCTACATCGGCGGCCAGATGGTCTGCTACGACATGACCAGTCCGGAGAACTTCGATCGGTTTTTTGCCTACAGTATGGTTCTGACGTTGTCCGGCTTTGTCATGCCCTCCTTGGTCATCTTGGTGTGCTACTCGCTGATGGTCCGGAGCCTGGCCACGCCAGAGGAGACCCTCGAGAGGACGGGGAACACCACCCGGGCCAAGTCCATCCGGACCATCCTGTTGGTGTGCAGCCTCTTCGCCCTCTGCTTTGTGCCCTTCCACGTCTCTCGCTCCTTCTACATCACACTCCGCTTCCTGGCTTCCCAGGACTGCCAGCTCCTGACGGTGGGCAGCGTGGCCTACAAGGTGTGGAGGCCTCTGGTGAGCATGAGCAGCTGCCTTAACCCGGTCCTGTACTTTCTGTCGGTTGGGAACAACAGAGTCAGGCTCTTCCAAAAACTGAGGCATGAAAAGGCAGACGAGCACCCAGCTGGAGGCAAGGGAGAGAGACCCCAGGGTGGGCAGATCTGGGTAGTGCCGAGATGAAGGTGGGGGAAGTGAGCTCCAAGATGTTACAGTTACAATGACTTGTTGGAAGACAGTCCTATGCTGGTGGGAGAGGGACTCACAATTGCCTAGTGGTATCCTGCTGGAAAGGACTGTACATTGATGTTGAGATTTTAAAATAATATGGAGAGACCTATGTGGAATCTAATGAACAAAATAAACTAATGAGCAAAACAGATCCAGAGACATAGAAGCATGGAACAGACTGTTGAATCTCTGGGGGAAGGTAGGGGAGGGTAGGTGGGTGGGAAGAGATCAGCCAAAGAACTTGTATGCATATGTGCATAACCCATGGACACAGAGAATAGGATGGTGAAGGCTTGGGGGGTGAGGGGACGGACGAGGGGGGAGGAGCTAGAAGGGATCAATGGGGGACGTATGTAATACTTTCAACAATAAAGATTTAATAAATAAGTTTTAAAAAACATACACAAAATTGACAAAAGAAAGAATATGGAGAGAGCCACCAACACAAAGGAAATCTTTATTTTAATGACAGCTGACATTTATCTCATCATTCAGGCCTTTCAGCTCAAATGTCACCTCCTCAGAAGCCATGCCAGCCTATCAAAGCTAATGTTGATATCTCTTCCCATAACGCAGTCACTGTATTTCCCTACCCATTGTCTTGTTAACACTTATTAGTATCTGGGCTTGTTTAACTAGTTTACTTATTTATGATCTGTCTCTGCCCCCTAGACTATGGGCTCCTATAGGACAGGGACCTGGTCTGACTACTGTGCCTCTAATGCCAGTCTTCACAGCAGGGCCCAAAACATGGTGAGGGCACAGGAGAAGGGGGCTGAATGAATAAGTGAATAAATGGATGGGTGAGTGAATTACTATGGAATCACTATGAACTGCTATGTAAGAGCACTTTACATGGAGTAACTCACTGAATACTCACAACAGCCCTTGGAGGTGGGAGCTACTGGTGGCCCCAGTTACAAATAAGAGGACCACAGCACAGAGCTCGGGTAACCTGTCCAAGATCACCTGGGAAAGGCCCACGCCACAGTGCTGCCTGGAAGCTCTGGACCCAGGAACTGAAGGGCACACTCCTAAGATGGGAGCACGTGGCCCCGTCCAGAGACTGGTCCGAGCCAGCCCGTGCTCCTCGACAGTCGACTGGTTTTACGTGAGCTCACTCATTAATTGCTGTTCTCTGCAGACCATGCATATATAGGAGGAGCTTTTCACTATCTTTCTAAGCAGTGTTCTGGCTGAGGTTAGAGAGAGCTCTGCAGGTAAAATGGGGGTGCAGGTTAAAGTGACTTCATGAATGAAGGGTTCTGTTGGAACATGATGTCTCGGTTTATGACAGATAAGTTTTACCACTGTCTTAAATCACAATATGATGTTCATTCTCTAAAATAAAAATTATTTAAAAGCCAAGGTAATTCAAAAAGATGACCTTTAAAAAAAACCTCATATTTAAACAATAATGATCTCCAAAGACTTCTCAGATCTAATCATATATTATTTAAGAATTCATTATAATCTCTTTATGAAGAAGTGATAAACCTTTTTCATAAAAAAACAAAGTGAAACCCCTCATTACCGCCCCACTCTAATTACTGAAAATGTCTGAGTAAACCATATATATGTCTAGGGTGTAAAATTTTATTCTAAAAGTGCAGTTTATTGCTTTCAAGGGCACACAATAATTAGAGCTAGACGAAGTGTTGCCAGTAGATTTCCTTAGGATAATTAGCTTAATGAATAGGGAAGGATGTTTTCTGATTAGCAGGTCAGCTGTTTCCTCATAAGTAAATGCTTCTACAGTAGCTGAGAGAGCTTCAAGCTGTTTGCTCTTTTGAACATTCACTTAGCTTATTAATTTTTGTCTCTTTCTTTGCATAACACACTGGGAAGATTCAGCCAACTTAGAGTCCGAATGATCTATCACCCCTTATAAATGAATGAAGTTTAACATTACTGGAGAATGGGTGCACTAGGCTCCCCCAGGCAGCTTAAACCCACCCCACACCTCACTTAGCCATGACCTCTAATGCCCACCAGTCCTGGAACTGGGAAGAAAATGAACCTAGAATCCTCGGGATACATCGCCTTTATCTGAAAACCAAGTGCTTTATTCCCCTGCCAACATGTGCCAGCTAACCTATGCTTGCAATTACTTCTCTGATCCATATAATGCTAATTGTTTCTGTGGTCTTTTGACCTCCTTAACAGCAAAGAGTATAAGCATCCATTTCTAACTTTTTTCTGGATAGTTGGGATCAAGAAGTTTTCACTTAGCTGACATTGTATCCTGGTTTTCGGGGACCGTTAAGACGGAAGAAACAAACTAGACTAGTGGGTCCCCTTTGTAAGAGGAGCTGGGGACGCACTGTCCAACATAAGTTTCTCCTGTGGTTATGGGAAACCCATCCCATAGAAGGGGACAAGGAGACTAGAAGAAACAAAAGTTCTTCCTGTGCCCTAGCTGCTGTGGCTCAGTGGAAAGAGCATCGGCCTACGCACTGAAGGGTCCTGGGTTTGATTCCGGTCAAGGGCACGTACCTCGGTTGCAGGCTAGATCCCCAGCATGTTAGAAGTGTCTCTCTCACAGGACACATGTTTCTCTCCTTCTCTCTCTCCCTGTCCCTTCCACTCTCTCTACAATAAATTAATGGGAAAATATCCTCAGGTGAGGATTAACAAAACAAAAAGCTCTTCCTGAATCTACCTACCACCCTGGTGAAAGCTGGGATCTCCAAATGTGGTATCCCCCTGGGTCCCGAGCATCTTGCATGATCTGCCTGGTTGTTTGGCAGCTTAAAATAAAATCAAAAGTCAGCGAATATTATCATGTTCAAAATACCACGAATGCGGAGCAGTACTAGATGCGGTAGCCACTTACAAAAGTATCCAGCACGGTGCCAATCTGTAAGAAGGCTACAGGAGAGACAAAACAAAACCACACAACAATACGCACACTAATCAACAACTTCAGCAGCTACAGAAGAAATCATGCCAATTACTGACTAATCCAAATGAACAATACAGACAGGAAATATTAGGGAAGTTTGGGGGCGGGTGGTGAGAGCACTTTCAGCTGAGAGAGCCAAGAAAGGTATTATGAATCTGTTGAAGGCTGCATGAAATTTCAATTATTAGAATTCCCCAAGCAATGGAGAAAATGAAGCACTTTTGTGAAAGCCAACGTTTGGTTCCTAAAGGGGAAGAGGGAGATCATTCTGGGAGGGAAAGAACCACTGTCCAAGGCACAGGGAATCACCAAGGGTATTTGAGCAGGAGAGGGTGATATGATCAGAGATGTGACTTAGAAGTGTACTGGCAGCCCCCATGTTTGAATGAATTTGAAAAAAGAAACAAAATGTGACAGCAGACTTCAAGGTCTCCTCACTGGTCTTCCTTTCCCTCAAAGACATCCCACATAACACCTCCAGATTTTCCTTAAAACAGCATTTTTCATACATCACCGCCTCCCCAATTTTGTCAGTTTCCTTCCTATACCATCATTTCCATACAACGGAGTTCAGATTTCTCCTGTTGGCATACTAAGCCCATCACTGTCTACAGGGGAACTATTCAACTCACAGATCTACCACACCAGGTGGACGCCTACCCCTCACATATACCACAGGGCCACCATCTGCCAAAAAACAATAATCCCTTCTCCAAATGCCTAAGTACTCATCTTCCCAGACCATGAGTTCTACTTCCTCCAGCTACCCCCAATCTCACTCTGCCTGCTGACTTACCACCTCAATCCACTGGGCTTATCACCTTGGAGTTGATGATGGGCTCCATTATCATTTCAGTCTGGGTTATCTCCCCCACTATTTGACTGTTCAATCTATAGAACAGGGCATCCTAGTAACATTCTGAACATAGTAGACACTTAATAAGCAATGGTGATGCTGATGATGGAGGAAGAAGAAGGTGGTCAACATTTAGAAGACCACTGCAGTGATCCAAACATACAGATAATGGGCATGAGTAGAACTAACAAGATTTTAAGGCGTATTGGAAAGAATGAGGAGAAATAAAATGATTATTTGGACACAAGTGGTAAAAGAGACATAAAAATGACTCTGAGATTCTCAGCCTGAGGAACCAGAAGAAAACTAGCACATAGTGGGTGCTCAATAGTCTTGGGGGAAGAAAAGGAAAGAAAGGGATGGAGGGAAGGGTGAGAGGAATGGAATGAGGCTGTGCATTGTGGGGGACAGTTCAGACCCAGACAAGTATAATGTGAACTGCCTGTGAGACGAGTTGGAAATGTAGGATGGAGGATCTGAGACACCTTGGGCTCAAGCTCTGGATTTAGAGTTATCTGTCCAGGCAAATATTTACAACTGCAGACATAAATAATATCTCTGAGGGAGAAGAAAAAAGAATGAATGAACAGAGGACCTAGGAGATACAGGAATCATAAAACCTTCTGACAGGGAATACAGGGATAGGAGGTGGGGGTAGATAATAGAGCATTGGAAAATCAAATGAGGTTTTAAAAGAGTTGTCAAGGGTGTTACATAAAACAGACCAGGCAAAAAAGCACAAACAGATGTCTCTCAGCAAACAACTCAAATGCCCTCTTCTAAGGAGCCTCCCCTGATCGCCCATCAGAAGGCCCTATTCCTTCTCTGACCCATCAGCCGTCCCTGTGAGGGGACACCTTCCCTCCTGCCAGATCTGAGCAGCATCATTTAAATCCTCTTCTCTCCCTTCCTGCAGGATCTAGCAGAGGTCTGAACATGGGGACTCACTAAATCTTTGTGGAATAAATGAATATACAGCAAACAGTTCTCCTGTGTATGCTTTCCTGGAATTACTGCCTAAACCCAATTTATAAATGTGTGCCTATAAAACTAAATCACAAGTTGTTCGGGATTTATTTTTTCTAACACCAACTCCAATTCACTGCAATTCCAGGACACACATTACCTACAAGCATTCTCACTTTTTAGCCCACAATTCAAAGACAATGAAGAGGGGAAATTTTTCACAAAGCATTTGCAATCCAGCATAACCTAAGCTGATAAAATCATGTATTCTCATTATCATTTCCTTTCTTGTGAACAAGCCAAATTTCTATAGTATTTCTATTTCTCAACTTTTTGTTGAGGGTTGGTTTTTTTTAATGTATCAAACAACTTCCATGGTAATGGCTTTAAGAATTATTCCATGATAAGAGCAGAACTTATGTTCCTGCAGCAAGCTATAACAGGACATTTTTATAGTGGTTAAATCATGAACGAAAAGCAAGAAATGCCACTCCAAGAAAATTAACGAATCAGAGAGTCTGAGAATGTTCCACTCCACAAGTGGAAAAATACATTAACAATGAGACCTTAGAGAGTGTTATCCCAACAATCAAAGAAACAGCCATTCAAGACTCCTGATGTTCTCTCTTCTTTTATAGCCTAGTTTCTTGCAAGGGGAGATTATACTTTTTTCCTTTTTATTTTTATTTTTTTGCGCAATTTCTACCTTGAAGTTATACTCCAAATCTTTACAAGTCAGCTGCTGCCCATCCCACTGCAATTGCTCTTAACAATGCATCAATGACTTATCAGTTACAACTGAATGGGCACCCAGACCCTATCCTGCTTGAGCGTCAGGGCATTTGCCACTGTCACCCACTCTCTTCTTAAACTCCCCCTTTCTTCCACAGAATGAACCCTCCCCTACTTCCCTTCTCATCTTGTCCTGCTCCCACCCTGTAAGTGTGGGTGGGTGTACCTTAGGATTCTGTCCTCTGATTTATTTTAAATGTGTTTTTATTGATTTTAGAGAATGAGGGAGATAGAGAAACATTGATGTGAGAGCACAGCATTGATCGGCTGCCTCCTGCACGCCCCCTACTGGGACTCGAGCCCACAACCCAGACATGTGTCCTGACGGGGAATGGAACTGGTGACCTCTTGATTCATGGGTTGATGCTCAACCACTGAGCCACACTGGCTGAGCGTGGCACTCTTCTCTCATTCCCACACTCTTCCTGCACAATCTCACTGACTCACTGATGGGCCAGAAATCCTCTTATATTTCAAATCTATGCTTCCACCCATACAACAGACCCTTGGGCACTGCAAACTTCAAAATGCCAAAACTGAAATCATTTTCTTCCCAAACCTGCTCTTTCTGGTAAAGTGGCAACACCATCCATCCACACCGGAAACCTGAAGAGTCATCCTCAACTCCAGCCTCTCCCCCTCGTCACAATCGTGCTCACAGTAAGTTTGAAGCATCACTAGAACCTGTTCTCTCCTTCCTCTCAACTGCCAGTGCCTTCGTTCAAATTCCCATCATCTCTCGTGGGCTTCACTGCTCCAACCTACTGACTCCACATTTGTTCCCCTTAACCTCCAATTCATTCCCTTCCTTCTAGTAGAGTCATCTTCCAAAACGTAAATCCTTTCTTAATCCCCAACATAAAAATCTTCCAAAAGCTCCCATTTGCCTTCAGGATTAAGATAAAAATAAGTCATGCCAGAGTGGCTCAGTTGGTTGAGCTTCATCCTGTGCACCAAGAGGCTGCCATTCAATTCCCCAGTCAGGGCACAGGCCTGAGGGTTGTGGGTTCGATTCCCAGTTGAGGTACATATGACTGCAACCAATCAATGTTTCGCACATCAGTGTTTCTCTCTCTTTCTTCCTCTCTAAGCATTTCCTTGGGTGAGGAATTTTTTTTAAAAAAATCAAAATGAACATGGAATGAAAAGCCCTCAGCAATGTGCCTCATATGAAAGCTTTCAACCTAAACTTTCCATGCTCCCCCTTCATCCCACTTCCATTAACCAGCAGACTCTCTCAGGATTAGCTCTGGAACCTCTGACCTTCCCCCAATTTTACCCACACCTCCTCTGCTTAGGTGCATCATCCTACTTATCCTTTACGATGCAGCTCAAAGACCATCTGTGAATACCATTGCTCTGAATAGCCATTGCTCTATGGTAGTGCTCATCAGGCTGTACCACAATCACAGCCACTGGTCCTTTGTCCATTTCCCCTCTTCATCAATGAGACCCTTAAGGAAGGTGTTCCACATTTTCCACATCTCTGAATCACCACCTCTACTAAAGAGCCTAGGTTCAGTGATGCCAGAAAGGAATGATAACACAGAAATCCGCATATCTTACATGATCAAGCATTATTATAGGCTCACTAGAGGCCTGGTGCATGAAATTCGTACATGAGTAGGGTCCCTAGGCCTGGCCAGCCATCAGGGCTGATCAGGGCCTTCCTTCACCTGGCTGCTGGCTGCTGGCTGCAGGCCGGGGCCTTTCTTCATTTTGCACCACCCCCTGGTGGTCAGCGCAAGTCATAGCGAGTGGTCAAACTCCCGGTCGGTTGAACTCACAGTCAGTCGAACTCCCGAGGGGACAATTTGTATATCAGCCTTTTATTATATAGGATGCTTGGTTTTCCTCATTACTACATTTCTTTGAATCATAAGATGATGTCAAAGACAAGATACAGCCAATTTCAGAGACATTAAAAGGTAAAATATGCCGAACCGGTTTGGCTCAGTGGATAGAGGGTCCCAGGTTCGATTCCGGTCAAGGGCATGTACCTTGGTTGCCGGCACATCCCCACTGGGGGGCGTGCAGGAGGCAGCTGATCGATGTTTCTCTCTCATCGATGTTTCTAACTCTCTATCCCTCTCCCTTCTTCTCTGTAAAAAATCAATAAAATATATTTTAAAAATTGTGGGGGGGAAAAAGGTGAAATATTGTAGTCTCTGAAAGACAGCATATTTATTTAAGTAAAAGAAACATAAAAAAGTTATGCACTTTGTCGTCAGGTTAGAAAAGCATTTCAAAAGTCCAAGTGCTGGAAAACAACTCAAAACTTTCTAAAATAACTCTTAAATGAAGGCAGCACATATATGTTATCTTAAAACATTATAAATAGTTCCCCTTTGAAATGTTCATTAAGAAACTGTTCCATATCCTAGTGTGGTAGCCAGAACACAAATCTAATATCTACTGAAATTCAAAGAACTATAAAGTCATGAAAATAAAACATTTTTAAATGCCCATTAAATACACCCATTCCCCCTCTTCCCCATCTACCCCGTCTGGAATGGATCCATCCCCACAGACCCCACAAGAATCCAAAGAGGACACATATTTCTCCTCTGACACTCGCTCCATTTCATGAGAAATGACTGTTAAAACCTGAGATGGGCCGTCTCCAGGCCCATCTGCTGACTACCTTCATGTCCCACCCAGGCTTCCTGCTGCTAATATGGGGCGGTTCTCTTTCCAGCCATCTCCAGCTCTCCAGCTCTGCTGCTGCCAGCTCAAATCCAGCTTCTCTCATTCTTCTCCCACCTCATTCCACTGACAGTGTGTCTAGCTCTTGTCCACTGTACCCTCTGAAATCTGGGCTCTACTGGGCTTGGATAGAGGAAAAAGGATCACCTATTATCCTGACACCTTTATTTACCTCTTCCCCAGGGCAGATAGGATCTGCTTTGAAGGTTAAAACCACCCGAATGTGGTAACACATAAAACCCCAACATCATCAGATTTTTCCTTGGAGAATTGAGCAAACTGATACTGTATGTGCTAATCAGGAAATGGACGCCCAGAGAACTACTACCTAGTAAAACTCAGGAGACAAGTACGAGAGACGATCCATTCCAAAAAGACCAACTCCTACCAAGTACATGCTAATCCCAAATGGGTCCACTGGTTTTCATTTCACAATTGATTTGTAGTCAAACCAATGGGGGAAGTCAGTTTAGGGAGTATTGTAAATTAGAACAGCTGCCCTGATGTGAGAATAACAAAGATCTACCAAGGAGATGACTCATCATTTGAGAACATGATCATATACACAAACACCTCAGGGGAATAAGTGGTAGTAAGTGTGTCCTAAGTTGGTTGTCTGGCCTACCTGCACGATGTCAAGGGTTTTTCAGTATTTCTTACAAAACATCAAAGTTTTCCCCACCAACTTCTTAATGGCAAATCCCTGCTCAGTGTTCAACAACCTCCCCACCCTTGCCCCCAGGGGAGCTCTCCAAGAACAAGCAAAGGAGAGAAACCAAGGGGTAGTAAGAGGCTGAGGTGGAGGCATTCCAGAAATCTCGGGCAACTTGTAGACAACTTACAGCTGTTCTTTGCTACCACTGGGATCAAAATGTAAGTGCATTATTTCAGTTAGCCCATACCCCATTCTCTATTGCTTTGTCTCCTACAGTTCTCCTGCAATTTTCTTACTGTAAGTGCAAATTCTATTTCTAACTCAAGGTTCTGTTTAACTCCTTCCTGTATCCTCAAAGCTCTTTGGAAAACACTACCTTTCTCCCTTCTAACAATCCACTTTCTCCCGACTCAAAGACATTCATGTGCATACCCTTCAGACACGTTTGTGTTTGCTTTTACAGGAACAGCAGCACTGAGTCTCCCACATAATAAAGCCATCATTGCCTAGGTCAGTATGCACGCCAATGAAACCATGTAACGGCGCTTCCTATTTCACTTTAGGGACATGATACGATGTACTTGACTGGGAGGTTTCCTGTTTTAGGCTATTATAAGCAATCACGCAAAGAAGATACTTCCTTAAAATATATAAAAATGTGTATCTATCTGATGGTTTCCTTAAGATAAACTATTAGAAATGGAATTGCTAAGCCAAAAGTCTTGCAGCCTAACATTCTACCCCTCTTAGGTCTTCTTATTCACATTTCCAACTTATCCTTCAAAAAAGATACTCAAATTTACTCATTTTATTTATGAATAATTCAAAATATATTTATTCAGTGCTGGGCACTATCAACATAATCATTATTAACATTAGCAGACACAGTTCTCGCCCTCAAGGAGCTTACAATCTAAAGAAAGAGACAGAAACCCACACCATCACAAATTCCTCATTGGAATAAAGGCTCAGATAAATTAAGAAGCAAAAGTACAGGATTTTTCCAAGACCATAGGAATAATTAGTTCCCATAGGAATAATTAGTTCCCATAGGAATAATTAGTTCTAATAGGTTCTGAGCTGGGGCTAAGATTGTTGGAAATCAGGTGAAACCAGGTCATAGAGAATCCAGGACAAAATCCTCTAAGCAAAGGGAGCATGGACAAAGCCCCTGAGAAGGGACGGAACCTGATTCGACTGAAAACAATGTAAGCAGGTCACTGTGCTGGGCACAGAGGTAGTGGAAAGACGAGGGCAGGGCCAGACCACAGCCCTCCGGCAGCAGCAGCAGCTGACCTCCTGCACCATTCCCAGCTGTGAGGCCAGCCTTCACTCACCAGGGGCTAGAACAGGCACAGGGCAGTCAAGCCCACAGAACCAACAACTGAATAATGACACAATATACTGTAAATCAGAAACATGGATGAAAGTAAACTTACCCTGAAAAGGAATGCACTTTCAATCTGTCCCAGAAACTTTAGGCATACAATATTATGCCATGTACTTTAAACAATATAATCAGCTAATCTCATTAGTTTAATAGTTGTCTAAAATATCTGTGTGCACATATAGCAAAATACATGAAAAAGTCCTTGACTTTAATATGCTAAGACTAATAAGTCAATTGAAAAGCATTTAAAACTGTCAGAGAAATTTCATATCCACATTTTATTTAATGTGAAAAACATAAATGTCACATTAAGGTCCTACACTAGAGAAAAAGCTAATCCCCATAATCTTTGAACAAATAATTAGGTAAATTTTCTTTAGTCCAACACAGATTTTCTTATAATCTTCCACATAAATAAGAGTTAAAATCAGTGTTTTAAGATTTTTTTAAAAAACTCAAAAGTTATAAGACATCATGTAGATTCCTTTTACAATGTTTTTATTTATCCATGTAGAAATGGAATTATCATCATTTAGAGGACATTTTCAGTAATTAATTAGACTATATTAAAAAACTGTACAGAAAGCTCATACCACAAACTTATGTCCCTAAGTAATAAAGGTGCTTAGTAACAGAGAGAGAGAGAGAGAAGCTCAAAAGGGTCACCGCTCAGCAACCTGTCTCATAAGTAAAAAGAGCAGAACACAATCTATTTGTAAAAATGAAGAGACTTCATCAAGTATATTTCAAATAGTCCCTATTACAAAAGGGAATGCCTATTAAAATGCCATGGTTTACACTATAATAAAACATCCCTTTCCCCCTTAAAAGCTTTAAAAAAATATTTTTTGCTTTAAGATAAAGAAAAGGCCAAATCTCTATGATATACTTTGTGAAAATGATCTCAATATAAATCCAATGATCTCCATTATTTACTGTCCTTACTGAAATTCACCTGCAAGTCCCAGAGTAATTTCCTAAACTTCACTGTTGATTAGCCTATTCTGAAGTAAAATTCTTCAGCAACACACAAAAGACAGAGAGTAAAATAGTCCTCACAAATATACTTAGAAACAGGTGTACTTGAAATATAAACATAACTTTCCAGGCCATTATTTTTCCTATTGACTAAACTCTATATAATTTTTTTAATAGAGGTTTTCAGATCAATGATGTGTGCAGCCCACTCTCATGACACAGTCATTTAAACTTCTCATCTGCAAAACAGAATGCAATATATTATCAAAAAGGGGAGGAAAAAACACAAAGCCCCATCTGGCTTACAGAATAAAAACCATTAGCATTACAAAACACATAGCGCCAAATACTGAGAGTCCACATTTTGCTGAATAATCTTTTAACTCCTCATGACTGTAAAAGTAACACAGGACCAATTTAGAAAATACAGAAAAGCAAAGAAAAAATAAACTCTTATAACCCTACCATTCAAATAGAACTGTTAATATTTGGGGGCTTTTCTTTCATTTTTTCCTATTTTCCTATTTTTTCTATTATATACAAATAATAGGTTTAAGAAATACACGTTTGCATACTTTAAAAATAATTAAATTAGAATATATTTGCATTTTTTTCTTTTGCTTACTTAACATGTAGCATGTTAAATATCTCTGACTTTAAAAGTCCTTCTAAAACATAATTTTAAAAACATACTATATGGATGCATCATAATACATTTAACCATTTCCCTATCATGGGACATTTGGGTTATTTTTTTTTACATAATAAACAGACTATCGTAAATATATTTAAAACTCACAACACTTCTGATTATTTTCTTAAAATGTATTTCTAGAAATAGAATTACTATGTTAAAAGGGAATTTGACATGACCAAGAATCACCCCCAGAACTAAATAGCCTTGTTCTACCAGATTTTAACTTATTCAAAATTCACAAAACTTACAATTAAATGGTATATATTTAAAAATAAAATTTTAAAGGGAAAAAGTATTCACTATCTAAAAAATTAGAAATAATAGGAAACAGAATCACTATTATGTTATAGCAATAGTGTGTGATATACACTATTATGTTGTACAAATGATAGGAAATAGAATAACCATTATGTTGTAGCATGTAGAATCACTATTAGATGGTAGCATATACTCATGAAAAATATTAATTTAACTTAAAACACACTATATACTTTAATTTGTTCCAAATGAGTCAAAGAACACAGAATAGCATGTTAGTACCAAGAAAAGATGAAAAATGATCTCAACTAGTTAAGAAAAAGAAAACATCAGAGAATAGAAGGGTGAGCTCAACAGAGAAACTCAGGACAAAGACCTTTGCTCTGTCTCTCAGAAGGCAATTTAAAGCCAAATTCTCCCACCCTGCCTTCATTTGAGACCTTGATATCCACCTTTTACAATTTTCTGACCCAAACAAGAATGTTGTTATAGTTCCAGAGATGATCATTAGCTCTCGAAACACAAGAAAAAGACTGATTTCTTAAAAATCCAATTCTAATACTTTGAAATACAATGCTAATGTCCAAGATTTTCAAAATAAAAAAAAAAACTTTTCTCTTTTTCAATACTTACTCAGCATGAGAAAGTTTCATTTCTTCCCTTTGTCTTGCAGAGTAATTTAGGTTCCCACCTAAAACACAAATAAGCATTAAATCTTTTCAATGTAACTATTATAAAAATTCAAACATGCACGCAAGCTCAAGCACACACACACACACACACACACAAATACATTTGCACTGATATACTATGAAATATGAGAAAGAAATAGTTTATTTCCTGGAACCGTCCCAAGAGAAAAATGTTTTTTATTTTTAAATCCTTATAGGATACAAGTAGTCACTCCTTAACTTCAGCATTTTTTTGAAGTTTGAATTTCTGTATTACCTCAGGTTTTCTTAATAGGGACATTGTATTAATATTCAGTAATAGTGAAAACTTAGAAAAATTAAAGAAAAGACCTAAAATTATGGAAACAGCACACATATACATTCTTCTAAATATATAGCAAACAGCCTTTAAGGATAAGGCAGTTAGAAAAAATTGATATAGGAAACATCAAAATCTTATAAAGAACTCACACACACAAAGCACAAATGCATGTAGTTCACATATATTCACAAAAGAAAAAATCTGCAATTTCTCATTCTATATCAAATACTTTCAACCTTAAAATGAAAATTTCAGCTGAAAATTTATTTACTTTTTTTTTTAATATAAGACAATAACACAGGAAGGGCTTTAGGTTCTAAAAATGCTTCTTTATTGCCCAGTCGGTGTGTGGCTCAGTGACTGAGCATTGAAACATTTCCTTCTCTCTCTAAAATAAATAAAAAACATATTTTTTTAAAAAAATGCTTCTTTATGCTAATATACTTCTTTATGCTAATATACAAACAACATCTAGCTTGGCCAGCATGGCTCAGTGGTTGAGCATTGACCTATGAACCAGGAGAGGTCATGATTCGATTCCCGCTCAGAGCACATGCACAGGTTGCAGGCTCAATCCCCTGTGTGGGTGTGCAGGAGGCAGCTGATCAATGATTCTCTCTCATCATTGATGGTTCTATCTCTCTCTCCCTCTCCCTTCCTCTCTGAAATCAATAAAAATGTATTTTTTTAAAAATCCAAAATTTTCTAAAACTTACATTCAACAGGCCAGAAAGAACATGACAACAATTTTAATGAACGTGAAGGTCCAGAATACATAATCCTACATAATAAAAGCATAATATGCTAAGTGTCCAACCAATCAGTCGACCGTTGGGTTGACTGTTCAACCAGTTGCTATGACATGCACTGACCACCAGGGGCAGACGCTCCCATAGGTTAGCTTACTGCTGGGGTCTGGCCAATCAGGACTGGACGAGAGGCCAGAAACCTCCCTCGGTCTCTCCCTTGCTGGCCAGCCCTGATCCACCTTGATGGGGACTGGGCGAGACAGCCCCGGATGGTCCTGATCGCAGGCCAGGCCAAGGGACCCCACCCGTGCATGAATCCATGCACCAGGCCTCTAGTTATATAATGAAATGTTTCCATCACTATGGACAGAATGTTGTTATACTTGAGCTAAAACACTCACTGGCTTCTAGAAAGGCATGGAGACATCCCAGTGACCCCACAGATTATCTATTGTGGGTTAAGAAGAAAATGCCTGAACTTCTACTTACCTTGGGCACGGTTCACCAAATAGAGGAAGACCACAGCTAAAAGTGACACTGGAAGTGAAAAAACATAGGATCCTTAAAAGACATGCAGTTTTTCCCAATGATTCCTATGTCATCATAATTATGAAGTAAAACGTAGACAAATCAAATAAACCTTTATTAACTGGAATTTAAAAATAAAATCACTATTTACATTATTTTTCTGAAAGCACTATAAATAAGTCATACACCATTTTCTCCAGGGGCTGCCTGAGCTCAGGGATGACAAGGCCTGAAAAGGAGAAGTAGACGCCCACAGGAGAGGGAAGGGCCCACCCATGGGTCATC
>NW_006283631.1:2873331-2882966 GCF_000327345.1 Myotis davidii
GGTTAGGGGGGAGAGATAGGTCTGAAAATACCATGTCCATTTTACAAATTAATCAAACATTAGGATGTGGTCATTAGACTCCCAGAAGCCCAGAGCCAGCTCATACGTCAGAAAGTCAGATGCCTGTTTTTTTACCTTAACAGGTAAGGCCCACTTAGTTTATTTAAAATTAACATGGCAACAATGATGTGCTATTTGGTTTGGGAACCGAGTAATATGAAACTGAAGCTTGAAATTAAACCATATGTTGCAGCATTAAAAGTAGACAAAAACAGCCCTAGCTGGTTTGACTCAGTGGATAGAACATCGGTCTGTGGACTGAAGGGTCCTACATTCAATTCTAGTCAAGGGCACATGCCCAGTTTGTGGGCTCGATCCCCAGTAGGGGGGGCGGGGACAAGCAGAAGGCAGCCAATCAACTGGCTCTCATCACTGATGTTTGTATCTCTCCATCCCTCTCCCTTCCTCTCTGAAATCAATAAAAATATATTTAGTTTTAAAAAAATAGACAAAAACACTTTCATGACTGGTTTTTAAACTCTTAAACACTTTCTTAAAACAAATAAAGCTTTTTTTTAAATTTCGTTGCTTATTTCTAAAATATGAGATAAAATGTATTCAGGCTATATTCATAAGCATTTCTCTGCAAACACCATACTTCAAGTATAGATAGTCATTATTCCCTGTAAATGAAAACGAACCCTGATAATATCTTCACTGGGATTTGCCTCTTTAAATACATGTTATCAAAGTATAAAAGGCATCTTAATATATTATATGAGAATTTTTTTCAGATGAACACAATTTGTGTATGTGAAGACAATCAAAGGAAAAATGCTGGTTCATTTTTATAGTTTTCAACTGTATTCTAACACATGCTATTTTTAACCAACAAATCATTACAGGTAAAAATTACATAAAAGGGCTAAGAATAAAAATAATTTAAACTGCCTGATGAATTAACCCTGAGCACACCTAAATCACACATACATCCATATAGTCACACCTAGGACCCTTCAAAGGATTCTACTTTAAAGGGAGTAAAATTCTTTTTAATGTAAATATTTAAAACAGAAGATAACACATATTCTACTGCTGCCTTTAAGAATAGGAATCTCCTGAAAAATGCCTGTGAGTCTTCAGAGACTACAAAGTCACCAGCGGGAAGCTGCTCTGATGCACAGGCTAAGAATCAGGCAAACCTGAGAGCTGCATCTTAGATATTTGATTTAAAAGAAGGGAAAACAGAAAGTAACAGTAACACCTAAAAGCGGAAATAACAACATTCTGCTACATACTACAAGAAAGTAAACAAATGTTGCCACATGGCACACTTACAAGACACACAGGCAATGAAGAAAACTTCTAAAAACAAATATCCCCGAGTATCCAGTATCATGCCAGCAAGGATAGAAATGATCGCCAGACCAAGATTCTGAATGGACTGCATGCTGAAATCGAAGGAATATAAAAACACATTTCAATTTCAAGTCTTCAGAGAGGAACAATTCACTATAAATATCAACATCTACAAACAACATGGTATTAGTGTTGAGACATTTTCAACCAGGGATTTTTTTAAATTCCATGACTGTTTCCTCTACTAAACTTCATGCTCAAAGGTAGGGGAGCTTGCCTTATTAAGTGCACTATGAACTCAAAACCAAGTGAATACCAACCTCCTACTGCTTTGTGGGTCAGAAACCAGAACTCAACTTCTCACTAGAAACCCTCAGATACACAGGCAGTGGGGTGGTAATGGCAGCAATTACCTCTCCGGGTTAGCTCACCTCCCGCTCCCTTGCTGGACCATTTTCGTTGCTCCAGGTTAAACATAAACAGATTAACTGAATTTTTTAGTTATTTCCAGGTTTAGAGCTGTCCCAGAAGCCTAAAGACGACTAGATTCAGGAGACCTGGAGTTTCATATGATAATAAGTTGGTACAGCAGAGAGACATCACATGATTCCCGGTGCAATACTTACAAGCCGTATGCAGTTCCCAGTTGATGTTCAGGAACTACAAACGCCACCATTGGCCACAATGCGCAGGCAAGCAATGAATAGGAGAGTCCCAGGAGACTCTATAGAAAGTGATACAGAAAAGGGTAAAAGTCTTATACTAACCAAAGTGACTTTCCTTTGACGCAGATTAGCAAGAGTGGCATATTAGCTAACATATGAATCTTCATGCAAATGTTATTGTAATCAGGTTAAAACTCATATTTAATCCAAAAATGCCCTGGCCCTCCCTTAGAAGTATCCCTCTAGTGAGAAAATACATGCACACTGTCTTAATCACATTACTTATAGATATACATAACTGCCTGGGCCCAGGGCACAGTCAAGAACCAAGAAAGAAAACAAAGCTAATTTGTAAAAAATTGTTGCCAATGTTATAGACAAGCTAATTTTCCAATATTTATTAGGAATCTCAAGTTAAACAACCAAGGCAACATCATTTTTCTTCAATTAAAAAGGGAACTTTGTCATTTAAATTAAAATAAGAGTTATACTTATCATGTGAGTAAAGATTAAAATAATGCCAATATCCAACAATGACAAGAACACTAAAAACAAATACATTCTTATATTACTGATAGAGCTCTACTGAATGTCTACCAAGATGTTAACTGTGCAAAGTCTCTACTATAGCATTTCTACTTCTAGGAACCTGTCCTACAGAATTCTCACCTAGTGCACAGCGGCAAAAGTAAGTTTACAATTGTGAGTGCACGAAACAGAGTTTACTCTTGTATTATTATTTAATTATTGTATTATTTTCCATAAGAACAACTGTAATCCTACTTTTGCCCCGCCATATGTATATATATATTTTTTTTTTTCAAGATATTCTTTTATTACAGGAAAGGAAAACAGCACTTCACCCTGTGGTCTTAAAAATGACACTCTGAAGAACAATCACAAAAATTTGATGAATTCCTTATCACTTTTTGACCTGCTAAATGTCAAAGACAAAAGGATGTGAAATCATGGATATTGGGCCGATAGTTGTGGGGGTTTTTTTGCCACCTATAATGGAAGGACAACTTTTCATGAAGTACAGAAAAATAGATGGAACTAATAAGCACTTTGGCTTTCAAAAGACTATTTTATTTCAGATACTATTTTGGCATTGAGGTTACCCTATTAAATAAATCAAATGAAATTAAAAATACCCAATGCATTAGTAATTAATATTTATGCACTTTAAAAATACTAGTAGTTATTTTGTAGACACTGAAATCAACTCATTGTTTTCCCCACTGTCACAAAGCACTGCTATCAGAGGAGCTGAGTGGCTCCTGACATGCGATTTACAGGGTCCTCCCTGAAGCCCCGAGCCCCCCAGGTGTGAAAAGCCACATTACCATAGCAATCCACGGGTTCCACAGCGTGAAGGCCAGCAGCATGTGGGAAGCAAGGGTGGTCACCACTGCACACAGAACCCAGATGATGTTCTTCCCTGTTTTATCCACCATGAGCCCAAATATTGGGGACATGGGAGCTGATATGACATACACAACACTGCCCAGAGAATATAAAAGGTATTATTTAATGAAATGTATCCCAGCTACAAAAAAAAAAAAAATCCAAGTCCCTAAATCCATTAGGCAAAGCAAATCCTAGCACATTTAGTTTAATAATCTTCTAAAATGGTCGTTGGTAAATAGGAATATAAAGATATAAAGAGTGGTCCAACACTTCTTTGGTTTTCCATTAATGCAAAGATGGCCACCCAGGATCAAGTCCCAATTTAATTGTGATTTCACACTGTGGATGTTACATCACATATGTCTTATAACATTCGGTTATAATTAAAGACCCACACTAGGCACACAATAAGCACTTAAAGAATTAATGAAATACCTGTTAATAGCACTTGCTGCCTGGGAAGAAAATCCAAATTTCTCTATAAAGAACACTCTAAAATAAGGAGAGAGAAATAAGCACTTTAGGGAACTGCTCTGTTTTCTGTTTTGTTTTTGAATAAAGGCAGAATAAAAACTGAATACAATAATTCTAAGTTTAGTCAACTTTTTCATCTTGATACTATTTTCCCACCTTATTTGAAATTATTCACATTCAAGTAACTGGCTAAAACTTTAGGGTTTATATAAATATTTCACTGACTAAATAAAATATACTGATGCCTATTTTTTCACCTATTTATATATACTGCAAATGGTACACACAAATGTTCAGAAAACCAATGCACTACCACAGGGGATTAAGAGAGCTTCTTTTCTGTAAAAGCTGCACTGACCAGGTTTTTTGCTATATAATGCATAGGGTTCTTGTCTCAAATTATTTAGAATTACAGCCTGAATTTTAAGGATTTTATTACAAACACACACACCCATAAACACATTCGCACTCACACACTGTTCTGTTTAAGCAGTTGCCAAAGAAAAAAGACAGAGAGGTAGAAGATGAAGCAAGAAAAATTTGATTTGAATCCTGAATTTGAATGTGGAGGAATTACAGTCCTAAGAAATAAAAATATGCCCAATCACTATAAGCCAGTATGCTGTCTCCATTCTCAATAAGCTTCCTAACCAAGGAATAAAGAGGAAATTTCAAAAAATCTAACCTAAAATCAAGCAGTAAAATAAACCAGTATTTTGAATCAAAAACTGTTATTAGGTATTTCTTCAAAAAATATTAAAAATATATTAAACAATACTAAACCTTAAGCTAAGAAAATCAGTTGTATCCCAGGATATGAAACAATTTCTGTGTATATATATAAACTATAAGCAGAGAAGCAAGATTAACAGCCTAAACAATTACATTTATGTGATTGGAATCTCATTATAACTTAGTCAGCAGAAGTGGAATGCTAGAGAATACTCACTTCCCCAGTCCGATGAAAGGGAATACCGCCACATAATAGAAGACACAGATGATAAATATGAGCCACAAGGGCAAGGAGAAGTCCTTCACATCCGTCAGCTTAATAACTTCACCTTAGACAAGAAAGGGAAGAGGCATCAGTATAATTTCACATAACAAGTCAAGATCATTTTTTATTGATCATGTGATTAACTTCTGCAATTAAGTCAAAAAATTTTCTCAGTAAATAACTGGGACATAGTTTCTGGGATAACTTAAAAAGACATGAGAAAAAGCAAAACCTAAGATTAGTATCTACCTACCTAATGATGAGAAATACTTGTCATTTTGCAAATACACAAAGAACATATAAGGGGGAACATGTCCCCCAAAATTTAGACAAATAGAAATAGATTTGGAAATAAGAGATCAAAAGACATGTTTTAAGCCTCACTGGGTTTAAAACACTGCATTAGCAACTTGCATAATTGTACATTATTTCAAAAAGGCCATAATTCCCCAAAGTCCCACTCTTCTTGCATTGAGACTCACCTGTTTTTCCTTGTTCTTTATGAAGAATTCTTTCTGCTCTCTGATCCAAGTAAGCAAGGACCAAGGCACAAATTAGTGAAAGAATACAGGTTATACCCCCTGTAATTTAAAAAAGAGAGAGAGAGAGAGAGATTTTTAAAAGCGAGCCAGACTGAAGGTTCCTTAAAACACAGCACATCACATTAACAGCCGAAAAACTTAGCAACCAAAGGGGATAGTATTTCAATACATGTAAGAAAAGCCCACAATTACAAGTGAGGAGAGAAGGAAGGGAAGAGCATGTGGTAAGCATTCAAAAAACAGTAGTCACTATTACTATATTATTTCCCAGTAGAAGGTTGGAGAATAGATGGAAAAGATTAGAACAAACTAGTCCACTCTTCTAATACAGAATACAAATGGAAGAAAGCTAGCAAGCTAGTCCTACTTTCTTAATTCAGTCTAAGCACCAATTTTTAACGGATGTCGGGGGAGGGGAAGGGGGGGTTATAAAAGCAAAGTCTGATTCTGTGATCACCTCATCTTCCTTCTGATTCCTTCCCAAAGTCCCTCACCCTTGCTCCTAACCTCTGGCAGCCTGGGGGCCCCACCTTCCCACACACAGACTCTCTTTCCTATGCATATTCAGCATTACTCACTAACACTGACCTCATATTACTACTGTAAATCAGATAATTAATCACGTTTACACTTGTCAAGAATTTTAAAAAGAAGCTTAGTGGCTCCGGCCGGGTGGCTCAGTTAGTTGAGTATTGTCCCATACACCAAAAAGGTTGCACGTTCGATTCCCGGTCAGGGCACATTCCTAGGTTTCAGGTTCCACATATGGGAAGCAACTGATCCATGTTTCTCTCTTTATCTCTCTCTCTCTCCCTCCCTCCGTCCTCTCTCCATATATATAAAATCAGTAAATATATTCTCATGTGAGGATTTAAAAAAAATAAAAGTTTAGTAAAATAAATGCATCTTTAACTGGCTGACATATGGTCCAGCTGAAAAACTGCTGAAATGACAGACAGTAGGCATTGGGTCTGTTTCTGCCACTAACAAGCTGAGTGATCTTAGACACAGAACTTAACCTCTCTGGGCTCAAACTTTCCAAACTGTAAAATAAGAGACTTTGATTCATAACGGCACAGGTCTTTTCTGGCTCAAAAATTCTTTAACATTCTCAAACTCTCCATCATGGAGGGAACTAGAAGAAATACTAAAGAGCATTTAGAGTAAGAAAGAGGGTTTAAGTAAGGCAAAGGATTTGAGGAGACGTGGGAGGAGGAGGAGTCTCGAGGTACGAGTCTCCTGTTTAGGATTACCACTCCACTGTCCTCTTCTTACCAGGCTGTATCAAGGAAACCTAAGGAATGAAAGATGGCACAGGGCATTCACCCCCCCTCACAGGTCACTCAAGGGCTCTGTAAGCAGCCCTTGTCACATCATGGGGCTCAGGTAGACAAGTTCACTGCTCTGAGAAAAAGCACGGGTGGTGGAATCCATTCGCTTCCCAGTGGCCCGCCCAGCCATCAGCAGGTGGCGCCTCAGCTAAGAGGACTTAGGGCCAGGAGGAACCTGTACAGTTCTGGCCCAATACCCGCAATCTCACAGAGAAGAAAAATGAGGCACAGAGGTTACCTTCCTTGTCCAGGGTGACTGACCTGTCAGAGCCAGGACTAGAACCCAGGCTCCTGACCCCCAACTTAGTGGATTTCCCACCACACTGTATCATCTCTACAAAATCTAAGCTCTACATTTCTAAATTCCTGATGGTTTCAGAGTTTTCACATACATGCTCTCAGTTAATCATCAGGACAATGCTAAGTAGACAAGTATAGGACAAGATCCTCCTTTTCTTTAAGAACATAGACATGAAACCAAAAGCATGAATGCCTTGCTGTATCTAATCAGGTCAAGTAACTCATGAATTGTGCGGGCAAAATGATAACCAACGTGGTCTAACCCAGATCCCAGGGTTCCGTCCTCTCTGCCGCGATACTTCCTATGACGTGTTCAGAGGAGACAGAACGTGGGACATCAGGATTCACTAACCAATCATAAGTGTGACTCCAAGGGTTGTGTGACCAGCAGAACCCAACGAAGCTTCAACCTTGGAATACAGCCATCCCATGAGGTTCATGTTTACTGTACTTCCCTGCAAGAGAGGGGGAAAAAATCAACCTATATCTTCTATATCGCCCTGCCTTGTTCAAAACCTAGGATGTGAGGTGGCTTAGAGAATAGATATATAGGACTCAGATTAAACAGATGTAAATTTGTTAAAAAACATTAGAAAGGAAAAAATTAAAGCCACAGATGAGATTACTACACGCCAAAAAATACCAATTTATAGAAAATGCCTAGTATTCAAAATAGCACAGTACATTTGTAACTTCCTAGTAGCCTAAACAAAAAATGAAACTCAAGTTACAAAATTCACAGGGAACTGATGACAAAAAAAAACCTTAACTCAGAAAAAGCACAGCTCTTCCTGGAATTGACATCTGAAAAAGAATGCGTCTTCTCATTGTCCATAAGAAGATGGTAAAAGTTATAGACAACATCCTCATTCGTTTATTCATTCATGTAGCAATTACTGAGCCCTAATTTTATGTCAGTCACTGTTCTAGGTATCAGAAAAACCGTAAGGAACAGAACAAAAAATAAATTTTAGCTCTCATAGGGCTTACGCTTTAGTGGGGTGGGTAGAAGAGGTAAACTATATAGTACATTAAATAGTGCTTAAAAATGCTTGAGAAAAAGGGGGAACATATAAAACAGGGAAGGAGAATATAAAGAAGTGGAAGCCTCCCTGAGAATGTGACTTTGGAGTGAAAGCCTGAAGGAAGTTAGCTGTGAGGACATCTGGGGGAACAGCAATCTAGGCATAAGGAACAGCCAACCACAGGAAATGAGCCTGTCTGACTAAGAATTCAAGAGCTGTCTTCATAAGCAAAATGCTGGTGTGCAGCAAGGAGGTAGACATTAACTACAGAGGGAAAGTTTGGAGCAATTGGTAAAAGCTACTTGTGCAGGCAGAGTCACCTCTATGTGAACTTGAACTTCATAAAGTTAACTGAGGTCGATGGGCTGCCCCATCACACAGTGAGCTTCCATCACTGAAAACAGGCAAGCAGAGCCAGGAGATGACCGTATGTGAAGACTTTCATAGCAGGGATGCCCAAATGGATAAGACATTAGAGCATGAAATCTGCAAAGATCCATTCCACTGCTCAGCTTCTCTGAACTAATGAATGTTCATTTAGCCACGTTAGACTGTTTCTAAGGGAAATAAGGTACATGCTATACTGTGGTCTAGAGAAATACATTAAAAAATCAATACCTAATCTGTCATACACGACCCTTCATCTTATAATTTTTAAGCGATCCCTGTGATATTCAATCCTGTGCTTCCTATTTGGCTTCATTAGGTTTGCCGTACTTACAATTCTAGCCATGCTAAGTTGGAGTCCAAACACCAGGTTCAGTTCTTTGCCTTTAAACCAACTCACAGCATACGTATTCTGGGCAACTGCTAAGGACTCCCCACCAATCCTAAAAGTGGGGAAAGGAAGAAAAGTCAAGCTTTTGAAGAAAAACCACAGTCAGCAGCAGCAGGTTTAAAGCTCTGACACCCCTCTAACTGAAGATGGTAAAAGCTATAGATGGTGGTGTCGCTGCCTCCTCCCCTGAATCCACCATAGACTGTGGTAAATGTAACACTGTGTGACCCAAGACTGGGTCAGAGAAGATGAATCTGCTTTTTCATCAAACACTCGCACATGGAGCCCTGAGCCATCCTGTAACAAGTCCAACTACCCTGAGTTCACCATGCGGTGAGAGAGCCACGCCATGCTACACGGAGAGGCCACCCTCAGGCACTGCAGCCGGCAGTGCAAGTCTTCAAGTCGCCCCAGCCAGGTGCCAGCCAAGTGAATCAACGAGCTCTCAGATGACTCCAGCCCGGAGCCATCCATGCAGCTTTCCAGCTGAGGCTCCAGGCAGCAGGTGCACAGACAAGCTGTCCACGCTGTACCCTGTCCAAATTCCTGACCCACACAGTCCACTGCGAAACTTCGGGGAACCTGATGTGCTGCAATAATAACCATGACAGGCAAGAAAAGGACTCTGGGTTACCGCATGACCATCTGTGCGACATAAAAATGTTCGTGTGAAGCCCTGGCTGGTTTGACTCAGGAATTCTAAAAAGAGAAAGAGGTAGAGGACTTCTCCAGGAGAAACTTCTCTCCACACAAG
>NW_006283631.1:2882977-2884416 GCF_000327345.1 Myotis davidii
AGTGAGCCATGCCTTGTGAAAACACAAAAATTCACTTTTCAGGTGCATACTTTCCATATGCAACGTTCTCCTACTTTCTTTCTGTAAGTTCTACACATTGACCAGCCCACACCCAGGCCTTCAGCTTCTCTTCCATATCCTAACTCTGAGCCTTCTTCACCTCTCTGTCCTACTTCAAAAACAGTCCCCCTCTCTTCTGCTTATCCAAACCCTACACTGGTATCAAGGCCCACTTGGTCCATGAAGCCACTTCTGACCACAGTTCCATATGAATCCTTTATTTTTATATACATTTTGTTTCCTTTTCTCTCCCTTAGAACAGTTTTTGAAGTATGTCACGTGCCTATAGGTCCTTGGTACAAATGAAAATATTGAATGAATTGTGCTTTTAAGTTAAAAACTAAGTAAGTTATTTCATCTGGGTTAGGAAGCCCAAGGCTGGACTCAGAATGGGCTTACTGAACAACACTGAAATTCATGAAGGCTATTGGTATTTTGTTCATTCAAGCCTTTTCAACAGGTTCGAAAGGACCTGCGCTTAGCCACTAAGAAAACAGCAAACTGTCCGTGAATCACCAACTTAGAAACTGATGGTCTACACTATCATCTACAAATGAGCTTTAAATCATAGTCTTCAATATATCAGAACAGCAAAACACCTAGGAAAAACATCATTTCTAGAGGACTATCTAATATTCAAACCCACACAGAGTTAAATTAACTATGGTCACTCAAAATTGTTACTTACTTTAAAGGAAAACTAAGACAACCAATAAACAGTCTTGTGTATGTGTGGCTACATTTCAAGGACTTGAAGTAATTCTCCATAAGAGACAATAATATATTTTTTAAATTCTTAATAAACTGATAGCTGAACACTAAAAACAATATATTAGGACAAATGAAATTATGCATAACTTACCCAAACACAAACCTTCCAAATTCCATCAGCCAAAAAGCATTAAATATTCCACCCAAAGCAAAAATAACCTATAATATAGAATATAACACAGAATCAATTAAAAAGTTAATTGAAAGTATTCAAGAGAAATAAGTAACTTATGATGAATCACAGCTTCTACCATAATTTTAGTATTCCTTGTTAGTAAATCTGTGAAATCAAAACATTAATGTTCACCCTAACCCAGTGGTCGGCAAACTCATTAGTCAACAGAGCCAAATATCACAGTACGATTGAAATTTCTTTTGAGAGCCAAACTTTTTAAACTTAAACTATATAGGTAGGTACATTGTTATTAACTTAATTAGGGTACTCCTAAGTCTTAGGAAGAGCCACACTCAAGGGGCCAAAGAGCCGCATGTGGCTCACGAGCCACAGTTTGCCAACCACTGTAGCCAGTTTGGCTCAGTGGATAGAGCATCAGCCTGCGGACTAAAGGGTCCCAGGTTCAATTTTGGCTAAGGGCACATGCCCGGGG
>NW_006283631.1:2884564-2890721 GCF_000327345.1 Myotis davidii
AGCCACAGTTCCGACCATGGCCCTAAACAGTTTGGCTTAATGGATAGAGCATCGGCCTGCGGACTGAAGGGTCCCAGGTTCAATTCCGGTCAAGGGCATGTACCTTGGTTGCAGGCACATCCCAAGTAGGGGATGTGCAAAAGGCAGCTGATTGATGTTTCTAACTCTCTATTCCTCTTCCTTCCTTTCTGTAAACAAATCAATAAAATATTTTAAAAAAAAAAAACAACATTAATGTTCATCTGTCTCAAGCCTTAAAATGAATTATGCCTTTTACTATATGGGCATTTGTGGGCCTTGCTTAATTCAGTTAGGCATTCATTAAAGACATCTTTGCCGGAATTATAAAAGAATTCACGTCACTATCACTTACTCAATGAATGTTTTCGCCCTCCTTACCTGTCCAATGCAAACAAAGCAGCTAAAAATAATGGTGCCCCATCTGTTGGGAGAGAATATGAATTAAAAGTATGTCAGTCACCACATCTTTCAGTCATATTTTCTTTGACCCCTCTCTTTTTAAAAGGACAAATATCAACCATGTTAATACAGTTCACTCAAAGATTCTACACTTGGAACGTCTGATTAATGTTTCCCCAGAGTAATAACATGCCTGTGTTAGAAGAGCCTTAAGAAGCACAGGAGTAAACGTCCTTCCAAAACTCAAGCCCTCTCTCCGCCTGGTGAAATGGCCACACCGCACTCAGCACTGGAAAACCCACTCTGGCCCCAAGGCAATTCATGACCCTTCCTATCCTGTCAACCTAAGTGAGCAAGGTCTGTAACATACGAAGTGGAATCTATCCTCCTGCAGTTTCCAGCTAATTCTATCCTTTTAGATCAAGCAAAATAAATGTAATTCTTCCTTTATACCCTAACTCTTCAAAATGTTTTAAAGTTAGTCCCCAAGTCTAAACACTCAGTTTCTTCAATTCTTTTCCACCAGACATAGTTGGGAGACTCTTCATCATTTTGCCCTCTGTCTCCTAAAAATATTCCCAGTCTACACCCCTCTTAAAGCCTCCACTAACAACACACCTATAATCATAAAAATGAAAAGTAACAAAGCTTATAGTGTGATTCCTTCCTCAGTATCTAATAGGAGTGGTCACAAAGTTCAACCCTAAGAACAGCAGAAAGGGCAAGTCTCAATAGGGAGAGGCAAATACTACATATGTGCTGGCTACTGTACATCCCTCTCAATCCTCATAACCACCTTGCAAGGCAGGAATTATTATCCATATCCTACCAGTAAGGAAACTGGAGCTCAGAAAGCCAGGAACAGCTCCGAAGAGTTGGAAACTGAGCAAGTGGCAGTAATGGGATTTGGACCGTGGCCTGCCTGATCCCAAATGGGGGCATACCTGAGTTATCTTATTTCATGAGCCCCAACCTTAACTGAAATACCAGCCTACTTTCAAAAACCAATTCCAGAGACATAAAAATATCTTTAAATAAACACTAAAGCAGATTATCACGGCAATACAGAATCTTATTCAGTTCTTTCTAGAAATTTAATTTAGTTTTGTGTTTTCCTAATAATCAGATTTTTGCCATAGGTGAAATATTTTTTTCAAGCTTACCGTATTCCAAATACTCGGTCTATCAAAAAGCCACCCAGGAAACACAAAACTACATTGGGCCAAGAATACCAGGCATACAGCAGCATGAATTTCGTGGTATTCACCTGCATATCCTATATGGAGAAAAAAAAAAAACAACAAACTATTTTTTCCAAATAGTTAAAATGAGTAACTAACAAATTGAAACTATTTTTTTTCTGTGTAAGGCAGGAAGTCACTTAACTGCTTTGGTTTCTCATGGTAGCTATGGCCTCTGCCTGAGAAAAAGGTCACATCTGGGACCTTCTTGGGTCAGCATGCCATTTCAGATCCCCCACTATGGAGTCCACCTCTGTCTGCATCTGCCCAAATATCTATCTTCTCTTTGCCCTATACTAACTGCCCTGGGGCTCCCCACCACAAGGAAAAAATAATCTTAACCTCCCGCTACTAACTCGTACCTTCTTTCCCTTTCATTCTAGAATGTGAAGGGCCAATCTATGCATTTCTCCCTGTCCAAAGACAAAGAAAAGAGACTATCAAAATGCACAAGAAATTGGAACTATCAAATTCATTTTTACAAAACCAACGTGGACAATCCTCTGCAATCAGTATCCACATTTTAAAAACAAAATAACAACAAAACATACTAGCAAATCATTTGTCATTCTGGTGATTACCAAAGAGAGAGTGAAAGGCAAACAAAAGTCTCCTAATACTTGCGGTAATACTGAGGAAATAGCACATAACTATTTATCTGAGTGTGAAATCATATCAAGTTACAAATGAGTGCTATAAACGAATTTTGTGGCCACTCATTCCAACTCACAAACACTCCTTGGTGACTACAGATATTAAAATGGACTCACTGGAGACTGTTGCAGACTAGGCAACCTGAGAGCTAATGAAGCCTCAACAAATACACCTTCCCTAAAGCAAACAAAGGTGAGAAATCAACTTACCCGTTTAACCTGAGTCTGAAGGGCAGCCGGATTATCATAGCAAAAATAGCTGCCTAGAAAAAAAGAAAGAACAAATATTTTCTAAGTACAAATATTATCCACATAAGAGTTTCAACTTGTAATTACTACTCAAATGGTGATTTTTAAATGTTTATACTTGAGGTTCAAGGACTGACACTATGGAAACTTTTTTGAACCTATTCCCTGCCCATCATTATTTCCTAAGCTGTAGCCAAAGAATCCAGAGAACACATGTCAAATCACTTACAAATTATTAGCCAGCATATACAGCAGTGGTTCCCAACCTTTTTGTGGCCATGCCCCACCTAAGTATCTCTAAAATCCTGATGTTCCCCTTCCCCCTTAACATAGAATTCTCTTTTTTTTTAATATATTTTATTGATTTTTTACAGAGAGGAAGGGAGAGAGATAGAGAGCTAGAAACTTTGATGAGAGAGAAACATCGATCAGCTGCCTCCTGCACACCCCCCACCGGGGATGTGCCCGCAACCCAAGTACATGCCCTAGACTGGAATCGAACCCGGGACCCTTCAGTCCGCAGGCCGACGCTCTATCCACTGAGCCAAACCGGTCTTGGCAACATAGAATTCTTATTATTCAAAAAGTGAACTCCTATTCACAGGGAGGAAGCCTAAAAGGCAATTAACTTGGTCTAAACAGGCTCCCAAAGAACATGGCATCCATGAAAGAGAAAATTAAAAGAACAAAAGGACAGTTGAAGTACTGAGGAAGAAATCACTAAGAAATTGTTAAAAATAATAACAACCACCATATGAATTGATATGAAAAAATAGCAAATAAAGTCTCAAAACATATAATAGAGAACTGAAATACATATATATGTCACAATAAATTTATACTAGAGGCCCAGTGCACGAAATCCGTGCACTCGGTTGGGGGGGGGGTGCGTGTCCCTCAGCTCAGCCTGCACCCTCTCACAGTCTGGGATCCCTCGGGAGATGTCTGACTGATGGCTTAGGACTGTTCAGGGGGAGTGGGCTTAAGCCACCAGTCGAACATCCTTAGCGCGGCTGTGGAGGTGAGAAAGGCTCCTGCCACCACCATTGCGCTAGCTAGCTATGAGCCCAGCTTCTGGCTGAGCAGTGCTCTCCCTGTGGGATTGGGCCGAAACCAGCTCTCTGACATCCCCTGAGGGGTCCCGGCTTGCGAGAGGGCGCAGGCCAGGCCGAGGGATCCCACTGGTGCACGATCGAAGCTGGGGAGAGATGCAGGAGGTTGGCTAGCCGGGGAGGGGCCGTAAGGGTGCTCCAGGGCATGTCTGGCCCTTCTCGCTCAGTCCTGATCAGCCGGACCCCAGCAGCAAGCTAACCTACTGGTTGGAGCATCTGCCCTGATGGTCAGTGCACATCATAGCAACTGGTTGACCAGTCAACCAGTTGACTGCCCCCTAGTGGTCAGTGCATGCCATAGCGAGCAGTTGAGTGGCCTTAGCATATCATTAGCATATTATGCTTTGATTGGTTGAATGGCTGACCTGTCAACAGCACACTTAGCATATTAGGCTTTTATTATATAGGATATTGTATGTGAGGCCCCTAGAACCTTAAGAAATGCAAAAAATTTACTGTTAGTAACTCATTCTCGAATTGTCCCCCTTAAAAATCAAATTGCCCCCCTGTGGGGTGTGTGCCCCACATTGGGAACCACTGGTATACAGCAAGTATTGGGGACCTGAACCATGAAGTTAACAACTAATTGTTCTTCCATTTTATTTTCATGATGCTTCATATATCTATTACTTTCTTGGCATCTTCATAAAGCACTACATTTTCCTTATTTAAAATTATGAAAACACACACACTAAAACTTTCTCAAACTTTGTCAGCAGTTTCCTGGTAACGTTACCTGAGATCACTATTTACCTTGAGAGCAGAGGAATGGAGTTTAACTACTCTGACTAATATTTGAAACAAGCGCTCTAATTCTATTAACAGACTGCTCCAAATATAATAACTTAGCAAACACAGTGCCAGGAGTGAAGAAAAATAAAAGAGAGTTCTAAAGGATTAAAGACATAAAAATATCTGTTGACAGATAATAGAGTGGAGAGAGGTTTGACATTCATTCACTGGGCTTTATTCCTAAAGTACTACAATTGACAGATTTATCGTAGGCTTCAAGATAATACTGCCTCCACTTCCCCACTCTCTCTAAAAGTACATATTAGAAAGTACAGATTCAAGAAGGGGGGAAATTGTCATTAGAAGAGTATGAATCTGACTTCTGAAACCCAGGCAAATAGCCATAATTTGCCAAAAGTGACCTGTCTACTTCAAAAGAGATCATTGTAAGTGTTTTGTGTTGTTCTTTTTTGTTCCTAAACCAGCAACTTGTGGTTCCTGCTTTAATCGCCCTTGGAAGGGGTACCGGTATCATGATTTAAAGTTAATGGATGGGCATCTCTTTCCAAAAAGGGACTGGCCACGTTGCTCACAAGGTTGCGGGTTGGATCTCTGGTCAGGGCATTTGCCAGAAGCAACCAATGAATGTGTGGATAGCTGGAACAACAAATTAATTTTTTTAAAAGGATGGAGGAAGAGAGGGCTCAAAAAGACTGGCAAAGAAACCAAAGCCCAGAGCATCCTCCACGCCCGCTTAGGTGTCGCAGCAGGAGCACCAAGTCACCCGCCGCTACAAGGCTCCAACACTTGTTGATTACACCGACTTGGGGGGTGGGGGGCGCCCTGAAAACACACTGTGACTTCCATACCAAACGAATATTGACATTCAAAAGTTGCTGAATAAGTTAGCTGCTGGAACACGGGAAGGTGTTTCAAAAATTATCTCAAAAAACTGCCTTGAGATTGCCTAAGTGCGACCAACCAAGACCGCAAGCCCAACCCAGCACGGGGCTGCGCAGTGGCCGGGCGGAGAGGAAGGACACAGCTACTCGCTGACGCCGCCAGCGAGCCACCCTCAAGTCCCAAAAGCGGGAGAGGAAATATGACGCTACCCACGGAATTACTGATTTTTAAAAAGTCTTTCCCCTGCGGAGGGCAGAGAGGCAGTTCAAACTTTCTGCACAAGGCGCCAGGAGAGGGCACTTGGCCCAGAGATTCCTTTGGTCTGCGGCGCGGGAGTGAGATGCTGGGAGCCCAGGAGTAGCGAGGGACACCGCTCGCCCGGCGCAGCCCCTGACCCCGCCTCCGGACGCCAAGGATTTGAATGGGGGCGCCAAGGGGAAGGGAAGGGGCGCCAAGGGGAAGGGAAGGGGGGCCCAGGCGCGGGCCCAGTCGCTGACCCAGCGGCTGTGCGGAGGCCCGGTGGCCCCGGTGTGAGCGGATCTCAGGGCTCCGAGGGGGACGGTCGCGGTTTTCCTGATGGTCCGCCCCGCCCGACCCGGCCGGGCAGCTCACCGAAGCCGAGGAAGCACATCAGCAGCAGCACCAGAAGCCGGTGCGCCAGGCGCCTGGGGTCGCAGAGCGCGGGCAGCGCCCCGGCGACGGCGGGGCCATCTCTCCCGGCCTCGTCGGGGCCGTCGGCCAGCAGCCCCCGCGCTTCCTCCTCCTCCTCCTCCATGGCGCCCGCGGGAGACCGAGAAGCAAGAACAGCGGCAACCCAGGCACCTCACAGGGTCGCCCAGGCCAGCGC
>NW_006283631.1:2890814-2892332 GCF_000327345.1 Myotis davidii
GGCGAGGTATGGGTGTGTGCTCGCTGGGCAGCGAGTGTCTCCGGAGCTGCGGTACCTGGGGCGTCCGCCCCCCGCCTTCCGGCGCTTACCGCGTGTGCTACGGTTTCCCGACCTGCTTACAGGTGCACCCCCTGCAGACCGGCCTCTGCCCCGGGAGAGGGGGCCTCCCGCCCAGCCGCTCAGCGCCCGGGTCCTGCCCACCGACCCGCGCGCCACGCTCCGGCAGCTTGGCTCCCCGCAGCCCCGACGGCCGCTCTGATACTCACAGACTCGACTTAGTGCCTCCCGCGCTAGTCTCCGACCTCAGAGTTCACGGAGAGGTCAACAGACACTGATACTTGGAAGGCAGCATGAAGAATAGATGAATGTAATGAGAATGAGGACAGAAATGAGCACTACCTTCTATTAAAATGCCTGGGGATGCTATCTGGGAAAGGGAGACCAGGTGACTAGTTTAATCAGCCTTGGAGGAACGTGGCAGCAGAGAGGCTGGGGAGCGCTGACGCCCTTGAAGTGGATGTCTAAGCCAGGATTAGTAAGAATGAGCAGAGAAATGGTGTCTGCTTGAGGGGGCTGTTGGGGGAGACGGTTAGGAGGGGTAATAAAGACGCGACATAAAACAGGACTGAGGGGTGGGGGAGGATGTTCGTATTGATCTGGGAATGAGAGTGAAGGAACGCAAGAGTAGAAAACACTAAACCTGGTCCATGAGAAGCCATGCAAGGATTTAGAGCAGAGCAGCAAGAATGAGAGATTTGTGTGTTTAAAAATTCAATCTGGCAACACAATTTTGAGGGTGACAAGGTTAGAGGTTGAATAACAATGAGGACTATAAAATACTAGAGGCCCAATGCACAAAATTCGTGCAAGGGGCTCCGCCCTCACATCCAGCTTCACATCCAGCATCATCAGGAATGTCATCAGGTCTAATTAGCATATTATGCTTTTATTATTATAGACTAGAGGCCCAGTGCACGAAATTTGTGCACTGGGGGGTGGGGTTCCCTCAGCCCAGCCTGCCCCTCTCACAGTCCAGGAGCCCTCAGTGGATGTCCGACTGATGGCCACAGTCTGGCAGCAGAGACTCGGAGCAGGTGTCCCGTGTGTGTGTGTGTGTGTGTGTGTGTGTGTGTGTGTGTGTCCCAGCTGGGGGCCTGTCCCCAGCTGTGTAGGAGGCTCAGAGCAGTTGCTTCGTGTGTGTGTGTGTGTGTGTGTGTGCGCGCGCACATGTGTGTGTGTGTGTGTGTGTGTGTGTGTGTGTGTGTGTGTGAGATGCATGTGAGTGTACACAAGAGTTTGGACAGGGTTGAGTGGGTGAGTATGTTTTTGGGAAGTGAGAAGTGAAGAGGAAAGAAAGATAGGATAATAAAGATTTTGTTTTTATAATAGATATGCTAAATATAATCTGATGATATAGGGGACATAGCAGAAAGCACTTGAGATGGGCAATGCAGTTAATAGATTTGAGTTTTACTCCTGATCTCCAGGCAGCTAAAAACTATTATTCTCCTTGAACAT
>NW_006283631.1:2893171-2893465 GCF_000327345.1 Myotis davidii
GAGCAGGGAAAGTTTGGGGCTACCCATAGGCCAGGCTTGCTTTCCTGCTCCCGGATCCTCATGGCAACCGGGGAGAAGGCACAGCTGGGGGCTGCCCTCAGGCTGCACTTTTCTACTTACCAATGGCTGGATCACCACAGCGACCCAGGGCCGAGCGGCACTTTCCTGATCTCCAATACTCATAGGGTCCCGGCTGGGGGCGGGGCTTAGCAGTGTGGGGCTTAGGCAGCACAGGGGTCCCAGCTGGGGGCTCAGGTTGGCACACAGGGGTCCCGGCTGGGGGGCCAGGGGGGC
>NW_006283631.1:2894081-2901431 GCF_000327345.1 Myotis davidii
GTCCTATACTGGGGAAATAGGCATGAAGCAAAAAAAACAAAATAAGTATCTACGAGGTGAAATGGAGATGACTTTATAAATAAAAGCATATGAGGTCTGAAGGAAAGGAAGAATTTGAGAATGTCTCCCAGATTCCTAGCTTGGGCCCCAATAGAGATCGGAATATAGGGAGAGAGTGGGGGAGTGTCAAGAGATAGATCAGTTTGGGAGTGTTGCCTTGGAGATGTCTATACATGATATCCGCACTTTCCACCTCCCATGCTCTCTTCATCTCCAAAGGAGGCCCCCCCAGTCTAGTGAAACCTCTTGCCAAGATGACTAACAACGCCATCTTCCCACTTACCACGTTCACTTCTCTGTCCTCATCTTACTCGATTTCTCAGCATCAGTTGATGGCGTTTGCAGCTCCCTCTTTCTTGGCCCCTTGACACTACATTTTTCTTGTTTTTCTCCTAGTTTACTGGGCTCTCTCATTTGCTATCTCATTGTAAACTCCTCCTCTTCTACGTCAAATCTAAATGTTCAAGAGCTCCAAGGCCCAGTGTTGAGACAAACTGACATCATGTGCCTCCTGACATTATGCACTGAAACGAACACAGCACTCTGTGGTATAACTAAATGTCATCATGAGGAAAACATCAGACAAACCCAAAATAAGGGACGTTCTACAAAATAACTGGCCTCTGCTCATCGAGAAAAGTCAATGTCATAAGGAACTGCTGCTGGTTAAGGGAGATGAAGGGACATGTCAACTGAACCCAACGCATGGTCCAGGATTTCTTTAGCTATAAGAGACATGGTTAGGATAGTTGACAAAATCTGAATAAGGTCTATGATTAGATCATTTTACTCTATCAGTATTAATTTCCTGATTTTGATGATTATACTGTGATTATGAAAAAATACACATTAGGATATTTACAAAGAACAACATACCTGCAACTTACTCTCAAATGGTTCGTGGAAGTGTGTGTGTATATGTGTGTGTAGGCACAAACATATATATGTATATATGTACGCAGAGAGAAAGAAAGAAAATAAATACCGTAAAGTGTAAACATTGGTACATCTGGATACAAGATATATGGGAATTATTTGTACTAGTCTTACAACTTTTCTGTAAATCTGAAATTTTGTCCACAGACTTTGATGTCCTGAGAGCCTTGTGAGTCTTTGTATCTCAAATACCTAGTACAGGGCCCAGCTTGAAAAATGCTTAAGTGAATAGATGAGTCCCTTACATCAGAAAAGAGTTGCAGCAGCGAGTGGTGTAACAAGGAAAGCTTACTGTCATGGAAACATTCATTCCTGCCTACACAATGAACTTGCTTGTTCTAACTGCGCTGACCTATTATTAGTAAAGCAAATTGCACTTGTTGTGTAATTACCGAGTGATGAAAAAGTGAGAATGACTCAGGGGATAGGTATAGACTTGATTATCTGGGACACACGGCCACTGGTTTGACCAGCCAGTTTCATTGGTGTGGGCATGGCCTCAGCCTCTGGAGCAAAGTTAGCCCCCCAGACAGAAAAAAATACTTCTGGGTTCCCTCAAAAATCTAAGTTCTAAACTCAGCCTTCTTGTGCCTTTACTTCCTACCACTCCTCCTGAGGGCTGTGTGGGTGAAAAAATTCCCCTATCACCATGCTATGTGGAAGCCAAGCGGAAACCTCACAGCCTTCTTCAATGCCTTCTTTCCCTCCCAGGTCTGCTCCCACCTCATCCTCTCCCCCCAGCAGTGTGAGTTTCTAAGTGGGACCAGAGGGAGGCGTGTCTGACTCTGCCTGGGAGCCCAGAAGTGATGATAAGCGAGCTTGATCTCAAAGAATGGAGGAGACTGAAGGGAAGGAAGAGGGATGGGAGAGGAATGAGACTACGTATTTCAGGCGAAGACAATATCACATGCAAAGGTTTGAAAGGGCTACAAAACCACATCAACGGCCATATCCGCTTCATCCAACTCTCTGTGGAAGCTGTGCAAGGGGAAGCTTTGAATGTCTGGTAAAAACAACTAGAATATGATCTGAGTTATGGGACTCGAATTTAAGTCTGCTTTTCCCATATATCGACTCATGAAAATTATTTCATAGTCCCTGGTCAAGTTTATATAATCACAGGAATGAAATTTTGTATGTTCTTATTTGAATGAGGGACAAATTTCAAAAGAAAAAGATGTGCTTTAGTTTCGTAGTATAAGATTGCCCTTATATTTTTAGAATGGAATAAGCAAAATCAGTGGCCCAGATAATGGGAAGACATACACTCAGAGGTTTGGGGAGTCTTGGCTAATATTTACTAATCATTCTTCAATTGCCTCCTTTACCTTGTTTTATTTTTGCATTGGCACCCATGACCTGAGAATCAGTGTCATGTGTGCTAACCTCTGTCATTCTGCCTGGTACCTTGCCTTTGACTGTTCCCAGTATGGAGAAAGCATTTTCTTCACCTCTCAGCTCCGGACTCAACTAAATGGACTGTTCTTCTATCTCCCAGCTCTGGGATTCAGATAAATGACCTGTTCATTTATTAACATTTCTCTCAGCAATATGTTTGCAATGAAGTCCACTCCGGACACCTACTTCCTTTGCCTAGAATATAAAATTCACTCATTTGTAAAGAACTATAGCATGCTATACAGCTGAAATGATGTCTTGTAAAGCTTAATTTTAAAAGTTGCCTGAAATAGACATATTTTTTCAATAAGAAAAGATATTATATGATTTGGGCTCTTTGCATATTTATGCACCTTCAATTTCCCATCAGTAAAAAGCATATTTGTGACCTGCATACTCTATTGGGATGCCAAGCTTATTGTGGGATTTTTAACCATGTTAATGTCCTCATAGGAAAAAATACCAATGCAAGCATTCATCTTTTAATCTATTTCTATTTTTCTCTTTCTGTATGTGTCCAGCTATGCGATCATCCATATGCCTCCCTCTACTTATGCAGTTATCTATTTATCTATCATGACTATAGAAGTCTGTTTTATAGACAATTTATAAACTAACCATATTTTTCCTTCTTCATAACAGATGAAGGGGGTCAGGAGAGAACAGGCAATATTATATTTTCTGGTTGGAAAAATTTAAAGGAACTCTCCAGCTTGGTAGAAGAAAAAATATATGTATATGTATATATGTGTACATATACACATATTGAGCAGTGAAAATTGTGCACATATTTATGAATTACATATCGAAGAAGAGAAAGACAGAGGATGAGCAAATATTTTTTAATGTTCAGTTGTTGGAGGAACAGCCATGGGAAGTATATGGGCACTGCCAGTAGGTTATGGACTTACTGTCTGAGCTTCAGGGTCACCCTTTCCACCTAGTCTATGCAAATGTTTAAATGTTTCCTTTGCCAACTGGCACAATGTTAAGCCTGGTCAGTAGATGGCGCAAAAGAAGCATCTCAGGCAGAAAGCGTTTGTGTGTGTGTGTGTGTTTTATTTTTATTTAAAATTTTAGCCCTGGATGAGTTGGTTAGAGCATTGGCCCTACACACCAAGGCTTTGGGTTCAATCCCAGGTCAGGGCACATATAAGAAGGAACCAAATGAATGCATAAATAAGTGGAACAACAAATTGATGTTTCTTTTTCTCTCTCTCCCTCTCTCTCTCTCTAAAAATCAATAAATAAATAAAATAAAAATTTTAATGTTGACATTATTGCAGATTTCCCCCTTACCCCCCACGTTGACACCTCCACCCACCCCTGCCACCCGCTCCCCTGGCCTTCACACACTATTGTCCGTGTCCGTGGGTTATGCATTTCTGTTCCTCAGCTAACCCTCACCTGCTTTTCTGCCTCCAGTCTGCGCTCACTCACGGCTTTGGCCAAGGCGTGCACAGCACCTCGTGCCCAGTTCCTGTAGCACCGGTGGACTTCTTCTACGGAAAATGTTAAAAAACCCAGAGCTTAATAGAAGAAATAAATCTATAAAACAAGCACCATAACAGAATTATAGTACTTATAGCAAAGGTACCTCTGGAATTTAAAGTGAGAAAAGAGAAAAGAATGAAAAAAAAAAGTAAACTGAGTTAATAAAAATAGCCAGTCTGTTGGAAGAACAATCATAGAAAGGGACATGTGAGCAATCCTCTACAGAAGTCCGGCAGATTTTACAGCTTGGGAGGTACTCTAACCCTGGAATTAAATCCACACACGTCCACGTCAAACAGATCAGTGTAAAATCTTGGAGTGAAAACTTACTCGACTCTGGTCCACCTGCTGCCACCTACTGAAGTGTGATTTGTGTGTGAATACTACAGCATGAGGTTCAAATCATACACCTAAACCCGGACACACATTTTATTATCTGCGTGAGTTATTTATCTATCATCTGTTATCTATCTACCTATCTATCATCTATTATCTAGCTAGCTATCTACCTTTCTATCTATCTGATCTGCTCCAATAGATTGCAATAGTGAGCATGTCAGGAGGGCTGGCCAGTGGAAGGCAGAGACGGGTATCATGCCTGATTCACCACAAATTTCTAGTACTGAAAATTTCAATTATCTCCCGAATCAGGTCAAAAACAAGATTACTAAAAGTTGTTCAAAGTTGTTTCTCTCTGCTAACAATATAGCCTGAAAAGCACTTTATATCAGTTCATGTAGACCTTACTCATTCTTTTTGTATCCCTGCATAGTACTATACCACATGTATGTAACATGGTTTATTCGACCACTCTCTTATATAAATTAAATATTAGGTTTTTAGTATTTTTCAATTATAAATCATGTTGCAATAAATAATATTGTGCATGTATATTTTTATGTTGCTAGGTCAAAGGATAAATGCATATATGGCTTTGGCAGATATTGCCAAATTTCTCTTTAGAGAGGTTGTAACATTTTTTATCAGGAAAATACCCTGTTTTCCCACAACCTTACCAAGAGATTATATTATCAAGCTTTTGAGTTTTTGCCAGTCAGGTTTGGCATAGGTGTCATAGATTTTCAAAAATAACATGAAGAAATGTATCTAATAATGGATATAAATTGCTAAAGGCAGACGTCATTTGCTTTTTAAGTAGATATATTCTGCTATATAGAGTATCTGTCTCCAAATGTTCTCTTTCTCTGTCACTCATCAGAGGTTAGCTCTCTCACAGAGCCACCAAGGCTGTTTGGCCAGTGGATGTCACTCCAGTGCTACTTTAAGAGACAGTTTCCAGCACAACCCTCTCAGTTCATATAATGTAGGGCAATAAGTCTCGTTTAAAATCCCATCCATGGCCCAGCCAGTGTGGCTCAGTGATTGAGCATTGACCCATGAACCTGGAGGTCAGGGTTCAATTCCCGGTCAGGGCACATGTTCAGGTTGCAGACTCAATCCCCTCTGGAGGGGGGGAGGGGGGTGAGGGGCTGTGCAGGAAGCAGCTGATTAATGATTCTCTCTCATCATTCATGTTTCTATCTCTCTGTCCCTCTTTCTCTCTAAGAAAATCAATAAAAACATTTTTAAAAGAAAAAAATCATTAAATTCCATATAGATGAAATTTTAATAGATATTTTTATCAATAGTCCCAGCAGGAAAAAAAAAATGATAGCATACTCAAATTAGGACACTTCAAAAACGGTTCTAAGAGACTTAATGAAGACCACAGAAGATTAGTTTTACTTGAGAAAAGCCAAGCTCCCCATGTCGCCAGTGCAAGTCACGTTCTTCCACGAGCTCTCGAGTAAAGCATTTCACAGACCCACACACAGGAGACTGTGGTGTGACAAGCTTTATTCAGGTGGAAATAGAAGGCTCCCCTCCTTCGTTCCCAATGTCCCATCTCCATCCAACCCATCGTGGAAAAGGTCCAATCTTGTCTTCGTCAAGGCCAAACCAAAGGTCAGTGTCCAGAGTTTCTGCTTCATGATAAGCCTTACTCGTTTGGAGCCTGCACGGTCTGCCTTGGACCCCAGTCAGCTGCCACACCCTCATGGTAACACATGTTCCTGGGTAAGAAAGAGAGTGCTAAGGAATGGGGTGAACCCACATACCCATTCTAGAATAAGTTTAATTTTCAGTAAGCATAACCATGATTAATAAAACTGAGTACAAAGGAAAGACACTGAGTTCTGACATCAACAGTTAAATCTCTCCTCATGACAACCCTTAGCCAGGTGTGGCTAAAAAATCGTATCCATTCTGAATTTCACTCTCTGCACCGTGGAAGTCCTGCCACACGTCCTCACCTGCAGGCTCCATTCTTGTTAGGTCCGACAGCCTTTGTTCCAGTGCCAGACAGTTCTGAGTTCTTGCTTATGTTCTCATTCCAAGGCCAGCCAGTAGTGTGTGGGTTCTGGACTTTGTGTAGGAAAGATTTCACAACACAAGGCCAGGTAATTCTGAGAGTATTATTAAAGCTGGGACATTAAAAAAAGGAAGGCCCAAGCGTAGAAGAAGCAACCAGAATTGAGCCGAGGAGAGGCCGCTTTGGCTCTCTAGAAACGTTATGGGAAGAAGTGAGCCTGGACAGGGCTGCTGTCGGCTCACTGGACGTCAGAGAAAAGGGGCCCTTGGAGACAGACTCAGGGATTTAGTCCAAGAGAAGCTGCCGCTGCCCATTGCTCCCCTGGTTGCAACTCCTGTGAGGACCCTTAGAGTTTAGGAGAAAGAAAATTCACTGAAAAAGGAGATTTGAGTGGGTGTGCTCCAAAGAGGATGTGTTGGCTGCTTTGTCTTAAGGGGTTGTATCTGCTTTCCCAAGGTGAGGGCTTTAGGGAAGGTCTCAGGGAAGATCTCAATAGAATATTCATCAGCTTTTCCAAATGTGCCCTTTCAGAGTTGTGGTTGCCACTGTTGGGTCAGCACCAGGGAAGGGGGTCATTAGTAATTGCAGCTGGTCCTGGTGTCACCCACCTGGCTTTGCTGCTTTTGTGGGCCTGGAGCTGAAACAGTTGAGGCCTTGATGTTATCTCTAGGGGGCAAAGGTCAGGGGAGGGTCCAAACCACCGGACCAGTGATATGCCAGGGGAGGAAAGGTCACCCGGGCTTCTGTACCTGCCTGCTAATTGCTTAGCCAGTTTGTGCAGCTGTCTCAATTCCCCATTCTACTTGCCAGGGAATTTTCCTCGCTTCCTGCTATCCTGCCTCAATCTGAAGTGCACTCTTCACAAAAGAATTCCCAGGAGTGTCTTCTTCCTTCCACTACGCTTGTTAAATCACATATTGTTAGTGTAGGCAGCTAGGAGTTAACAAAAGAGAAGGGAGCTAGGCTAGCTGGGCCTGATTGAGTATGGAAGTTAAACTTAATCAGGCTTAGGTCCACAATTACAGCTTCAGATACCCCAGAGGACAGCTGAATCTCACAAAGGTGATTAATATCCTCCCGTCTCCCGTGTA
>NW_006283631.1:2901547-2920063 GCF_000327345.1 Myotis davidii
ACTCCCCAATCGGCCCTGCTCTGAGCCTGACCAGGGGCTGCACCTAGGGATTGGGCCTGCCCTCTGCTACCCAGGAGCAGGCCTAAGCCAGCAGGTCGTTATCTCCCGAGGGGTCCCAGACTGCGAGAGGGCACAGGCAGGGCTGAGGGAACCCCTCCCCCCCCCCAGTGCACAAATTTTTGGGCACCGGGCCTCTAATAAATAATAAACAGAATCTCCTTTGCTAGACACATTTGCAGTAGAAGCCAAGAATGCCCAGGGGGAGGTAAGCACATGTGCAGTAGGAACCAGATGAGGAGGCAAAACTTTGAGTCATGTGCAGTAAGAGCCAAAATGGTGACATACAGGGGTGGAGTCCAGCCTGGGAAAATCTGGGAGAAAGGATCAGATTGGACAAGGGATGCGGAAACACTGAAAGATCCAGAAAAGGGATTGGATAGGGGGAGGACCCAACACAAGTCTGCAAAGAATTAGGAAAGAGATTGATTAGTTTGAAAGAAAGCCCAAGGTAATACAGACAGTCCTCAGGTTATGTTGGACTCGACGTATGTCGTTTCATGGTTACGTCACCATCTCCCATTTATTTATTAAAAATAAAAGTTCCGTCATTTCGATGTATGTACATATGTGCTTTATGTTTTTTATAATTTATTTACCACAAGTAAAGGTCAGGAATTGGGATCTTTCTTTTAATTTTTTTTACTGTTTCACTTCATTACTGCTGTGTATGTGCTCCATGTGAGTATTGTTGGTGCCTATGTAGGTGGGTTCCAACTTAGGGCGAAAATCCGTTATGTCGTGCCTTAGGAATGGATCTCCGACTGAACCCAAGGACCTATTGTATAGTCAAAGCTTAACAAAGGCCCCCTTCCGTAGCCCGCATTGGTTAGTTAACCCAGTTGTTCACGCACTCCCTTTCTATAACAGCGACATGGACCCAGGTGTGGGCCCAAACATGTTCCCATGTGCAGTGCTGGCCACAGTCATGGAAGGATCAAAACACATCCCCAAACTAGGAAAAGGTAGAATGAGCACACTGTAGGTAAGCCAGAGAGTTTTTGGGAATGTAGGCACTCTACCGAGAGTAGGTGGGGTGGATCGGCCCCAGTGGACCCACACAATACCAGATACAGAGTGTGTCCCTCAGTGGGAAGCCTGATGGAGGAGTCAAATGCCTTGAGAGGAAAACCAGAGGCTCAGGCTAGGCGCCCCTTCTGTAGAAAAGGAAGCCTCTATTGATCCTACTAATTAGACTGAGCTAGTAAAGAGGTAAAACAAAAGAAACCATGACACATCACTGTGTTGTTCCACCTATCTATGCACTCACTGGCTGACTCCTGCATGTGCCCCAACCAGGGACCGAACCTGCAACCCCGTTGCATGGGGATGACACTCCAACCAACTGAGCTACCCAGCCCGGGCTGTACCTGCCATATTGTTTAGCTGAGAGCCTATGCTCTAAGACACAGGGGTAGTCAGAGAGATGGAGATAAAATTGATAGCTATTACACTAAGCGGGCCTATGTGCAGAAAAAGTTAACATAGCAGGCCTACGCTGCTGTCCTAGAAAACAGCAGCTTGCAAAGTTGGTCCTGGACTGGCATCTGGAAACTTCGATTTCAGGAGGTTCCCACCCATTAACTGACAAATGTGGCTCACTGTGCCAAATGATGTGGTTTATACTGAACATCTGCTTTCCTTCTAGAGCCTGGAATTTGTGTATATTCTAGATAAAGAGCGCCATGTGATCAGCCTCCAAGGAAAGCTATGGGCACTGGTTCCCTACTGGGCTTCCCTGGTTGGCATATTTCACATGCATTGCCACAATGTGATGCTGGGGGAATGCAGTGTCCCGTATGATCCATTGGGAGAGGACTCTTAGAAGCTTGTACCTGGTTTCCTCCAGACTTCACTTAGTGCACCGTATCCCTTTGCTGAGTTGCTTTGTATCCTTTCTCTGTAATAAATTATAACCATGACTACGACTATATGCTGAGTTCTGTGAACCTTTCGAGAGCAGGGGTGGGGAATGTCCGGACCTCGGGCCATATAAGGCCCTCGAAATCATTTGGTCTGATTCTGCCAAGGCATCAGGGGTGACTTAATGAAAGGTTTGACTAAATATAGCAGGCTAATTTTGAAGTTGATAATTTTGTATGGCCCGCAAATGATGTTGTAAATCTCCACATGGCCCTTGGCAGAAAAAAACGTTCCTTGCAAACATTTTTTTTTCCTTTATCTTTGGTGGATAATTAATACAAATATCCAAATGGCCCTTGGCAGAGAAAAGGTTCCCCTTCCCCCTTCTAGAGAGTCCTTGAATCTGGGGGTGGTCTTGGGATCCCCACAACATGGCCTACTAATACTCCCTGAAGTAAACTTGCCCCAAACTGCAGACTGCAGAGCGTCCTTTGTTTAGGCATTTGAAAAGAAAGACCCCAGACTTTTAATTTATTTATAAAAATAAGCCCACAATACTTTCAACAATAAAAATAACTTTTTTAAAAAAGAAAAAAAAACCCACACATGATATCTTAAGAATAATAGCAAGAAACACCCCTGCTAGTCAAAGGAAGGCAACAGGAATCTGTGCCTTTGCCCATGCAAGTAGTGTTTTCTCATGACTTTGGGGATTACTGTGTATACCCAGGATGAACTCAATAAACACTTACATATTTAAAAATGTACCTTATGCAACAAAAAAATAAAAACAGAATCTTTTCCAAATTTTTTAGTAATTTTTCCGAATGTTTAAATAAACACCTCTTAAATTAGCATTAGAGAAAGTGGGTATTTTTTTCAATTACACTGCCAACTATCTCATAGATGAATTAGATTTATTTTTATCAAAAAATAGCTCTAACACTGTCTAGAAATAAATATTTCTCACTCATTCATATGGACTCAACTGTTGATAATGTTCTCCTGTCCCAAAATTACTTTGACTGTAGACTCTCTTACTTTGGTTTGTACTGAAGCAGCTTTTGAATTAATTGAATTACGCCACACTCGTTGTAACCACACTGGCAAAATAAGCATGAGATAATCTGCGTAAGACTACACAGACCTCAAGGGAATTATGTTGAATTAAAAAAAAAAAGAAAAGCCAATCTCAAAAGGTTACAAATTGTGTGATTCCATTTATGCATAATTTTTTTTAAGTTTTCCAGCCTAAATTTATAGCTTGTGCTGATATAATCATTTTTCTGTAAAATAGATAACTTCAAAAGAGTTGGAAAACAAATGTTGTTGCTCTCAAAGAAAGATGGTCTCCTTTGAAACTGGTCCTCTCATACATAATTCTTGAAATAACAAAATTATGAAGATGAAGAAAAGATTAGTGGTTGCCTGAGTTGGGAACTGGGATAAGGAGGTAAGTGTAAAAAATAAACTAAACAGAACATGATTATTAATCGGGACTGTAGAAAGATGAAATCCTATATATCATTTATTTGAAAAATATTTATCATTACACATTTGATCTTTTTCATTTCCAACCATATACAGTTTTCACCTTGGTGATGACCTTGCTGAGTGGGAAACATAATATCTTTAATACATGAGTTAAATCTAAGATGATGGTCAAATGGAGTGCAGGTAACTGTTTATGTCAATAATAAATACAGTAGATTACTTTTAAAACCCATACTTTGGACTTTTTATTACAGATGCAATTGCTGACTTACCATAAATCAATGTGCTTAAGGTGCCATATGATATCAAATGTTTAGCTTAACAGCATAAAATTGAGCAGAAACTGTAAAACATGTTTTATAGGGGCTATAAAACCCCGGGGCTGGAGGTCCCGCTTTTTTGCATTACTCTGATCCATCAAGTCCACTGAAAATTCCAGATAACCAATACACTGGGGAATTGAAAATTGGCTTTCAGAGTTTATTGACTTCAGTTAATATAACCTCCAGGGATGGCTCTGTTTCCTGCTGTGAGGAGAGAAGCACAGGCCCCACAGAAAGGTAAAACATTATATTCTTTATAATCCCTCCTGCTGTATCTAATCTTTCCCACCACAGCCCTTGGGGGACCCTTTAGCATCTGGAAAGAGGCTAATTGATATGGCAAGAGGGAAGTCATTGTTTATCTTTAAATGTTTGTTTCCCTGAGTAGCGGACACTCATTCATTCTGCAAGTTCAGTTAGTGTTCCACTTTTAAATACTGGTCTGTGGCTCGGCAACAGACAAGACAGGGTCGAGACAGTGAGGACAAAGAGAGGTGATTGATGTGGGAGACCTTTAGGATACAGGCCAATCAGACTTGGTGAGGAAAGGGGTGAGAAAGAGGAAGAAGTCAACGATAACCCCCAGATTCTTAGCTCAGCAGCTGGGTGAGCAGTGAGACTGTTCCAGTGACTGCTGCCGTGAGCTAGAGCCAGGCCAGAACGAGATTGCTTCCGGTAAGCATCCTCAGAGACTGTCTGATCAGAATTGATGCTTTTCTTCTGACATAAACCAGTGCCTCTCCCCTGTGTCCCACACACGCTGGTTCCTGGAATAGGCCGTGGTCTTGACCTGGTCAAGCATGTAAGACATTTTCCCATACCTGAGACTGATCACATACTAGTGTCTCTATCCATCCTGCCTTGTTCTATGCAATTCTTTGGCACCTGTCAAGCTACACAGAGGAAATTTCCTTCTCCTTGCAGTCACCCAAGATGCACCTTATATGCACGTTTCTCTTAATAAACTCTGGTTTGGCCTTCCTCTTTCTTCAGTCTTTCCCTGTCCACTGTTTATGGAGGTAGATTTTTCAGTCTCGGAGATTTTCCCTGGGCCCATGTGTACTAACAGATGGTGGTGCTAATGGCTGAGTTAGAGTACAGAGAAGGAAGCTGGGGCAGTGAGGACACATTGAATTTGAGATACTCCTGGGTCATCCTGTGGAAATGTCCAATAGCAATTGCTTTTATGGATCAAGACCAGAGGGCAAATTAAAAGGAGTTAATTGTGGTAAACACCACTGATGGTGTTTTCTGTTGTTGTAAATGCAGTCCCTTCCATTATAAAACCATGCACCCCATTGATCGCCAGCCTTTGAATGGATGCTTGATGTGACAGATGTATTTTCTAAAATTGGCTGTAAAATATTTCTGATTTCACATGTTCATCTGGAAACTTGCTGTTCCTAACCAGTATGAGGTGGAAGCTATGTCCCTTCCCTTGGGTTGGCCTTTATGACTTCTTCAATAAAAAGAGCTACTTGATGCTACCCATCTATACCCCTCACTTCCCCAATCCATGTGCACCATCCTTCTGGGCTGTCCCTCTCCCATTGCCTCCCTGACATGGGGCTCTGGCTCTGGAGTTCATCCCCACCTCATCCCCAGGAACCACCCTTGCTCTTCTTTAGTCCCTAGGGAACTCTCTTGTGTTCCAGCTACTGCCCTCTCCCCAGAACACCCTGTATTTCTGCCATCTCTGCAGGGTCCCTCATAATCTGCCTCCAGCAGTTCAGGAGATACACCCTGCCTTTCTTACTAAGGATGGGGTTAAGGGTGGGTGCAATATGGTGGGTTGTTATTAATGAACGTGGTGAGATAATGTTTTGAGATGTTAATCTGTGGGGTTTTCTTTCCCTCCTTCCCTGTACAGTGACAAAGAGGCCTTATGAAAGAGAAAAATTGATAGAGAGAGAATAAAAAGGGGCCAAAAGTAGTCAGTGTGGAACTTTGTGATTCCCAAACAGCTTTTGACAATCAAATGGCCTTATGAAAGAGAAAAATTGATAGAGATTGAAAGGGGCCAAAAGTAGTCAGTGTGGAGCTTTGTGATTCCCAAACAGCTTTTGACAATCAAAAAGTGAAGCTTGGAGCATGAAGTACATAGAGAAACATGGAACAAGGAGACAGACTATAGAAATAACCAGGCGGCCACACCCTAAAAGCCTCCCAGAGTAGCTCTTTGGGCCATGTACTCAGCAAGAAGCTTCTTTCCAGAACTCCAAGTCTCTGCTAGCCACACCTAGGATTTCTTTAAACTAACCAATGATAATCAAGGGAAGTGCGTGCCATAGATATGACCACATCCAGCGTAATGAGACACCGACTTGCACCTGGCCAATCGGCAGGGCCCACAGTCCTCTCTCCTCCCCTTACTCCAACCCCCCTATTAAACCCCTCTTTCCACAGGGCTCTCGCGCTCTCTCGGCCGCTTGCTGCTGAGTCGGCGAGTGTGGCTGACTCTCTACTTTTGCATCGGACTCGGCTGGCTCCCTGGTGGTCTATTGGGGATCTGAAATCTGGGCATAACAAAAGTACATGGAGAAACATGGAACAAGGAGACAGACTATAGAAATAACCAGGCGGCCACACCCTAAAAGCCTCCCAGAGTAGCTCTTTGGGGCTGGGCACAGGGAGGAGCAGGAAGGGCCACGTGGGGAAGAGCAGGTCAGCATTGGAAGACTGGGGAGAGAGCCCCTGAGAGCCTTCCCCATCACCACCCATCCCCAGGAGGCCCTCATATCCCCGAGGACTGCATATCCCTGAGACATTTGCCAAGCTCCATCTTTTAGGAAATGCCTTCAGTGTTCCAGGACTCTCTGAGCCCCAAATGTTAGCAATACTTTCAGCTACAAGCAACAAAAAATATGATTAGCAGTGCTTTAAACACTAGAGGTTTATTTTTCTCATGCAACAAGAAGAATAGAGGTGGGAAGTTGCTTTGTAAAAATGTAGATTCCCTGGAACCAGTTCCTGAGAACAGGATTCAGTTCGTTGTGGGATGGTCTCAGAGATCTACAATTCCAATGACCTCCCAGGTGATCCTAACTTGCATTCAGTTGTGGGAGCTAATGTCCTGGAGTTCACTGAACCTGCTGTGCTGTCCCTGTTCTGAGTTTCCAAAGACCTTTAGCTTCCAGAGGAATTAACATCACTACCATTCAAATGGCCAACAAACAGTAATTGCTAACCTTTTCGCTGGTAGACACCAGCCCAGCGAGGCTTGTGAATTGGGCCTGGAGACGTGAGGATTCAGCAACATTTTCAAACAGTGTGGAATTTCCACTGAAGCTTATTTTAGTACTTTCTTTTTCAACTGAAGAAAGATTGGGTAACTATCCAAATAAACAGGATGGATTGAACACCATCTTTTGCTTCCGTTCACTCTTAAAACCTATTACAATATAAAGATTTTGTTAAAGGCAACAAAATCATCAAGGACATGAAGGAAAACGCAACAAGAACGGAAAGAGAGCTCTGAACAAAATGTTGGCAACTGGGAAGCAGATGGCGAGTGATGAGTGATTCAGAGACCAGGCATGGGTTGCAGAGAGGACACGGGGAGCTAACAGATTGGCCCCAGAGAGCCCCTGAAAGGCAGAGGATTGGATACCCCAGGAATCTCTTAGAAGGTGGGGTATTGGTTAAAAGACTAAATTAAATGCAGAGGATCCCTAGAATTCTTCTCCCTTCCACCAGCCAGACAGCTCACTCATCCCACAGAAAACATACTGGAAAGGAGGATTCAGGGCAAGCTGGCATGCTGAATAAATGCTGAGATCCACCACAATACCTCACTATTGCAGCTGAGAGAGTCTGGAGGCCCAGCATAGACACCTGGCTAGAACTTTCCTCTCTAGGGAAACCAAGAGCCTCAGAGAAAAGACTTTTAGACAATGCTTACTGGGAATCCTAATCAAACATAAAAATTCAGAGAAAACCAAAACAGCACAAACAGCAGAATAAACTTTTAGGAAAGTCATAATTAATATCTTCAGAGAGGTCATAGAAAATATTCATAGAACAAAAATGATTTCTCAGTTTTTAAAAAATAGGGGAAATTTCAAGAAAATCCAAGCATACTTTATTAGGAAGCTACTGGAGGCTGTACTCCACCCAAATGAGGGAGTAAACCAGGAGACAAAGAATTCAAGAAACACATGCATATTAGGATAACCAATGGACATGGACACTGGGGTGGTGGGGGCTTGTCCTGGGGGTGGGAGGGGCCGGGGAGGTATCAATGGAGGAAAAAGGAGACATATGTAATACTTGAAACAATAAAAAAAAAAGAATTCAAGAAACAGAAATCATCAGAGCAGAAGGCCAGTGGGCTCCAGAGGGGTGTGTGAAAAGTAAAACATTAGTGATTGCCTGACACATTGGAACTATTAGGAAAGATTAACCAATGTGGTGAAGAGTTGGAGGAGCATTAAAGAAGAGGTATGAGTCAAAATATAAGATAACTAGAGGCCTGGTGCATGAAAATCATGCACTGGCAGGGGGTGGGGGGGGGTCCCTCAGCCTGGCCTGCGCCCTCTTGCAGACCCGGAGCCCTTGGGGAATGTCCAACTGCCGTGAAGGCAGGAGAGGCTTTTAAGCCAGCAGTTGGAGATCCTTAGCACTGCCATGGAGGCAGGAGAGGCTCCTACCACTGACACAGAACTCACTGGCAGACACTTGGAGGCACAGTCAGGAGAAGCCAAGAGGCCAACTGAAAGCGAAATGTTCATTTCTCTGATGAGTAGGACGTATGGGAAATGGTAATGTCAGACCACAGGGAATTTTCTCACCCCCAAACCCCAGATTTTCGTGATTCTTTCCCCCTCCTTCACTGGGTTCAGCCAAAGTCCTCCCTTGAGGATTACCAAGTGTAAGCTCTAAGGAAACACACAAACACACACAATGAACTTCACTTGAACTTTGTTTTGTCCTTTGTTTCTAAGCCAAAAGTGTCATAACAGATAGGGAAGGAGTCAGAGCCCACACAAATACGTGGGGTTTAGTGCAGAAGGTCTGTTCCCTGAGCCTCTTGCATCTACGCCTTTATCAACATGAAGAACTGAGTGGCTTCAGGACATGTTTGACTGAATGAAAGAATCAACATGTGAACAGCCATGAGCCCATTCATTTTCACACATCGTAGATGCTGCACAAATGTTAGGACCCACAGGGTTTGCCTTTAGTGCTGCTTTCTGATTCACTCAGAGGTTTAATTGCCCCTTATGTATTTTTGCTATGTATGAGGTAGGCACCTCTCATGTGAAGACATGCCTGTCTTCAAAGAACTACCGTGTGTTTGGGAAGGCAAAATGTGAATAAAGGAGAATTTAAACTCATGGCCACAGACAGTTGAGGATGGGTGCAGAGGAAGAAGTTACTGTGGACTTGAACCCATAACCTTAATGAGAGGCTGGGGCAGGGAGGTGTGACTTTCCCAGCACTGGCTGCAAAGTCCCTAGAGTCTTTTCCAAGTATTTGTTCACACGGAGGGTGGGAAACTGGGAATAGAGGGTCACACCAAGTGACACACTTGTTTAAAAAGTCAACAAAGAGCAATTGGTTGGCTTCCTACAAGCCTTCTCATGTTTACCTTAGCAATTTTATTCTAAGGCAAAGAAATGGGAGTTCCTCTGGTGATAAAATCTCTCCACCAGCCTTTCCTTCCTGCTAGGAGGGAAGTGGGGGGTGGGAGGAGGCCTGCTTGAGGGCTGATGGCTCTACTGCTCAGTGAGCAGATGAAAATCATTGGGTATTTCTTCCCACTGGAACAATGATCAAACCGTTATCCAGGAGTGGCTAAGAGAACCTGGTCTAGGCCACTTCTTTGGGTGTTTACTTATTCTGGAATCCTGTGTCTATACTCCTGTGCCCTCAGGAATCTACCAGGTCCCCTACTGGCCCCACCAATTCATAGCATAGCAGTCCCTTCCTCATTTGTTCTAGGAGAAACACCGTCATGGAGGAGAAGCCTTGGTCTCAGCCTGAGCTTGTTCAAACTTCAAAGTATAGAGTCCTCACCAAATGCATTTCTTTAGCTCTGGTGACACAAGGCAGGTCAGAGGAAGGACCTAACTTGTCGCCCTCACCTCAAAACTCCATAATCCATTGTTTGGCCCTTTGGACGCATCAGAGTTTGATATCTTTTGGGCTTGTTTTTGTTTAGAGGGAAAAAAATCCACAGTCTTGTTTTTTACTTTTCAATAAATTTAAATTCTTGAGGGTACAGCATCTCACGGATTCACTGTGCAATGGCCGTCGCAGGAAGGCTGCTTTGGAGTTTGGCAGGAAGCAGGCCACTGTGTCCATGGACATGAGTTACTTTTCTCCAGGTGCCCCGGTTTGTTCAGTTTGCTGCCTAGAGTTACTGTTATACTTTATGCTCATTAGCATATCTCTTGCCCAAAACACATCTCCGTCAAAAATTCAACTTCATGTCGGGCATAAACACCTGTAATTTTAAGATGAGCTATGTGTCCCCTCTGGTTCTGGAGTCCTTGCTGATAGCCAGCAAAAATGTCCTTGGATTCCAACCTCCCCAACACAGCTACCGTGCTGGCAGTCCTATTCCTGGTAGGCTTCCTGCCACGGGCTCCAAGGCGGTGGTCAGAGTGGACTTGGTCCCTTTTGATAGAATTAGAATCTCTCTCTAATTGGAGAAGAACAAAGTACTTTTTAAGTACAATTTGTCCCAAAGTAAAGTGTTCTGATTGCCGAATCTAAGAGGTAGTGATCTATGTAGCCCTAAATCTTACTCAGATTCTTTTAAAACTAGCTTTAATTTCCAGAAGGCTTATATCATATTATTTTGTTGGTACCATTTATTATTTTGTGATAAAAAATTATCACTACAAAAAAGTAAGTTTCACTAATAATTCCACCCAAGAAAAGTAACTTCACTTCTCCTCATTAAAGTTTGAAAGACAGCATATCAGCTTACAGGGAGATTGCTTCAAAATTCGTAAGAAAAATTAACACTACAAAAAAGTAACAGCCCTTTTTTAAAGTAACACTTTAAAAAAGTAAAGTGAAAATTAATAGTTTCACTAATAATTCCACCCAAGAAAAATAACTTTGCTTCTCCTCATTTAAAGTTTGAAAGACAGCATCTCAGCTTACAGGGAGATTGCTTCAAAATTCGTAATTAATCCCCAAGTGATGTAAGAGTTCTGAGGGTCAATAAAGAGGAAAATAGGAATGAATTTCATGAAGTATTAAGATTGCTCAAGGTGTGGCCCAAAGCCATACCCCCTCGAGCTTTGCGGGGTCATGTTCTCAGGCAAAGTAGAGTTAGGGTTGGAAAGAACCCAAAGAAAACACCACCAAAAAGCATGCGGGGGAGCGCAGGACATGGTAGTTACGACTGAGGCGGCCTTGTGCCTCTTGAGTCCGTAATAATAACAACATTTATCACTCCTAGGGTGCTTTCGAAACTTGGAAGCCCCTCAAAGCCCTACCCACTGAGTTTCTGAGAAAGGTCGTTGCTACAAATATCATGTGACCTGATGTCTCCCACGCCGGTGGACAGCATGGGGGAGGGAGAAGCCAGCACTGAGTGCCTCGTAACACCCTCCTCACTGAGCTTCCCGCAACCATGTATGCTGTTCCATATGCTCACCACAGGGGCCAGGTGACCCTTTGCAGTCTGCTCACGTGACACCGCTGCTAACATTCAGGCCTCACATCAGTCTTACAACAAAGATCAAATCATAATAGGGTCTTCAGGGCTTGGCATCGCCTCTGGCCCAATTCTCTACCATCATCTTCTACTTGCTGTTCCTGCACAATGACCACTATAAGCTCCACAAGCATTTCCATGAGTGTTCCTTCCTACCACAGAGGGTACAGGCCATTCCTCTGCCAAGAACTCTCTGTACAGACTGTCCCCTTGGTAGGAACTCTGCCCCTCCACCCCCCTTTGCCTGCCTCACACACGTACTCAGGTCTCAGCTTAAAGATCTGTTCCTCAATAAACGTCCTGCCCACACAAGTTTACCTCTCCCAGCACCAATGATCTTTCCCTCAAGAATTTTAAAAATATATATTTTACTGATTTCAGAGAGGAGGGAAGAGGGATAAAGAAACAGAAACATCAATGATGAGAGAGAATTATTGATCAGCTGCCTCCTGCACGTCCCACAGTGGGGATCGAGCCCATAACCTGGGCACGTGCCCGAACTAGGAATTGAACCGTGACCTCTTCAGTCCGCAGGCCGACGCTCTATCCACTGAGCCAAACTGCCTTTTACTACAGAGGGGCTCCAGCTTTGTTCATAGTTTGTTTGTTTTTTTTAAACTATAGTCTCGCCCTCCAGTGGTCTGAGGGACAGTGAACTGACCCCATATTTAAAAAGTTTGAGGACCTCTGTCATAGGCTCTCACTGAATGCTTGTTGAATGCGCAAGTGGTAATGGGCTGTCCCGTCCTTTATACGTGTAATATCTGGGTTCACTCCTACCTCTCCAGTAGCGGGCACAGTCAGCATGCAAATCTCTATCCCGAATACAGTAAAGACTGAATCATATCTGATTCTCTATCATTGAATAGTATTTTGATTACTTGAATCCATGCATCATCCTTCAAAAGGAAAGAAAGTCATCAGACTTCTAGTGCTAAAGGGGCTGTTATTCTGACTGAACAGTTAAACATTAGGCAAATGTTAAGCCATCTAGTCAAGATAACTGAGCTTCCTAAATGTTTCAACTGTTAGAGACCCTCTCCCTGACCAAGAGGCCCAGGTAAATGCCACTTAGATCTGTGTTCACCCCAACAGACAAAGGAAACTCCTCCTTGCTCTTCATGGGCCATCCCTCTGACAGACTGCCTGGGATGTGAAGGTCAACCATGTGTAGCTGCAGTGCATTCCTTACTGCTCACAGAGCTCTCTGCGTGGTTGACACACACTTGCCCCCTTTTCTCTGAAGTAAACAACCACCTTTTCTGACTCAATCCCTTTATTCAAGGTGGTTTTTCTTCTCAACTTTGATCCATCTTGGAAAAAAACAAATTTGTTGGAAAAGAACAGTATGGATGAGCTTGCTCTGCCAAATATTTAATACATTTTAGGGCTGTGATGACTGATGTGACTAGTGCCAAGACTTCCGTATCAATAGCCGTGAAAGAAGATTGTGAGATCCCCATAATGCAAACCCTGGCCAGTGCCTGTTCAGGGCTGAAGTCCGTCATGGCTCCCGGGGTGTACTTGACCCACTGAGGCTGCCAAGGCCCCATTCAAGGATGGCTCTCCCAATCCCAGAGTGCCTGGTTTCTCCGGGATTTCCCGGCCTCTCTTGTCTTCTGGCCATTACCACTTTTATCCACTGAGCCAAAACTGTGGTCTCTTCCCTGTCCTCACAATATCTATTGTTGGCCTATTGGGAAAGTTCTCAACCACCTCAGTGGTGAGTCCCAGCTGTTAGCAACTGGCATCACCATGTCAGTCCTCAGGGGCCAGTGCTGCTCAGGCTTCCTCAAACCCAATAGTCTAATCTCCACTCCAAGGAGAGCGGGGAGGGGTTCCCTCTCAGCCCTGGAGAAAGTTGCCCCCCCACCCAGAATAGACCCAACAGCTCTTTACCATCCAAAAAGAGCAAGACAACAAAAGTTGAGTTTTCATTTCAAGAGAAAGCTATATCCTGCTTTTCATACCATAATTCATTTAATACTCACAAATATCTCTAGCACATGCACATTAAAAGGTGACATATTCTTGCCCAGCCTGTGTGGCTCAGTGGTTGATGATCGACTTATGAAACAGGAAGTCATGGTTCGATTCCTGGTCAGGGCACATGCCTGGGTTGCGGCCTTGATCCCCAGTGTGGGGCGTGCATGGGACAGCCAATCAATGATTCTCTCTCATCATTGATGTTTCTATCTCTTTCTCCCTCTCTCTCCCTCTCTGTAATCAATAAAAATATATATTTTTTAAAAGTGGTATATTTTTTATATTTAAGAAACTTCTCAGAGACAGGATACTCATTGTTATTTGTATTTTGTATAATGCTCAATTTATTAAACTTATAAGTTTAATAACCAAAACTTTGAAAATCAAATTTTCTTACCCATTCAAGCAATGATCATTAAGTAATTTAAGGTAAGTAATTTAACTTACCTTAAATTACTTAAGCTACAATTAAAATTATAGCATAACTAATTTTTGAATACTTCAAACACATAAACACAATGACTACAAAATTCTTTAAATGATTCTAAAATATTAACCCAATTCATTTTCTAATTATTTCTATACTTCTCATGCCTTTTCAAGTATTATACAAATATCTTAGGCCAAAAGGTGCCGGGAGCCGGTCCATCCTTGCTGTTTCAAGGGACCTGGCATATATGGCATACTGTTCTTAATATATTTGCTCACCTTCTTGGCACTATGTGTTTTAACCAAGGTCACCTCTCCTAGAAAGGTTGTTTCCCCAGGTAAAGATTTTCCCCTGAAGTTAGGGAGGGAATAAAACCCCTTCACTAAGTGCCAGGCGGGTAATTAATCTCTTTAACTACAAACAATCATGCTTAAACTACATAATCTTTACTCCCTGGAATGGAGATAAGAAACACCCTAACCTTTGGAATAGAGATTGGAACCTGGCTGGGGGACCTAGCGAGAGAACATGGATACAGAACCTGGCTGGAGAACCTGGAGAACCTGGCTGGAGAACCTAGCAAGAGAACATGGACCCAGAACTTGGCTGGAGATTGTGGCTAGAGATCCTGGCAAGGCTGCTGATCAACTGAACGCTGTCTCCGTGTCATTCCTTCTTCGCCGACTCCGCCCACACCTTTGGGGACCCCTGGACATGCTGGGGTTGGACCCCAGCAAAAAGGTAGGCAGTATCACTCAGTGTCCAGTTGGGAAAACTAGACCCACTGTGGGTATTGCCAACACAGAGAATTAGGTGCTCCTTGTATGGAGGCTCCCAAGCACCCCACTGCCACCACGGCCTGCAGGAGCGGGAGCTCTCCTCCCACCAACACAGAGCCCACCCCATCAGGATCAGAGCCAAACCCAGCGGTGTGCTTCACCACCTCGCCTCCCAGGCAGTAACAAGCATGTGCTCATACCCCGGGTTTGTAAGTAGACGCAGACCCAGAGAAGAAATACAAAGCCCACGTGTTTTGCTGTTCTCCTAATTACTGCCAACAGCACTACATTAAACACACTCTGTGGCATTGACTCTTCTGCTACGATTGTTGTGTTCACTTTGTTTTAACATTATTTTTTTACATATCTCTAGCTTTTTACAAACTCAACTCTCCCAGGGAACTATAATTACCATTTTCTTTGTGATATTCGCACTGCCAAAGGCCAGCGGGAAGTGCTCCAGGTCAACTCCTATGTTCTTTTAGCACAGCCCCTGGAGTCCTGGAAGTCACTCTTGTTTTGTTCCAGATCAATCCTGAGGTTTTCTCAGGTCAAGGCAGAGAATTAGCTGCCCTTCAGGGGCCTGGCTTCTCCTAGAGACCAATCTGGGCACAAGAGCATGAGTGACAGGAGAAGCGCCCCAACTGCTGTTCTCCATCGTTAGCTGTATTGGAAGCAGGGGCCAGGCTTCTCCTAGAGACCAATCTGAGTGCCAGGAGAAGCGCCCCAACTGCTGTTCTCCATCGTTAGCTGTACTGAAGTGTCGTTAAGGCTTTGTAGTCACCGTAATGCTCCGCTTTAACATAACATATTGTTGTGACCTAGTTTTCTTATGTATGAGATTTCATTTACTAACTTTCTTTTATTCCGACTTTCTTCAAGGCAACTGAGGCTGCAAGAGCTATGTGCTGTGCCCGGCATGACATCATCAGTAAGCAGCAGACGTATTTCCAACCTGGTCTAATCCCAAAGCTCTTCTCTCCATTCCACAGCACTCAGTGGATGAGAAGCTATAGTTCTGGTCATTTTTCATTTATTCCATGAACCAGTCGTCCCTTATAGCTTAGGACTTGCCTTTCCTTCTCCACCCCTTGTCACCTGACGTAAAGTGATTGGAGTACACCTGCCCCTTCTGGACACGCTGCCCATGATGAAGAGAAGAAAAACTCCTGGGGTCACATCAAACTGAAAAAGAGTTACTTTTTAATTTCTTTTTATATCTTCAAGAACTATTCTCTCAAGGCAATCAAATTACCTCACGTTTCAAGGTCAAGGACAGGATAAATAGGGGAGTGTAAGTGAACAACAAAAGAAATAACCTGAACAGGACAAGCCAGCAGAGCAAAGGTAAATGAGGAATCAAACCTTGCCCAGCTCTAAGTTTCTGTAAATGCACCCTGCACATATCTTATTTTGAAGTAAAAAAACAAAATGGGAACAAATACAATATTTGTATTTGCATGTGGCCCGCGGGCCGTAGGTGGAGGACCCCTGGATAGTGATTTGAGCTGGGGTTAATATAAACAAACAATCCTGCCTAGCCACTAATATCAATTATCTTTTTAACAGATTAATTTTATTGATAGAAATGTTGATACAGGTCACAAGGTGTGGTTCTGAGTAAGGAGGAGAAGGGCTGGCAGCAGGTGGGGTCAGCCAGCTCTGAGGAATGGGATACACGTGGCGTGTTTTAGTGACGAGCTTCCCCCCACCTTCTTTCATGATCTGAGAAAAATAAATGAGTCAAAAAGTAATTGAGCTCAGAACTATCATGGATTAAAGTTAATTAAATGCACATCCTGATTAAGCATTAAGTTAAATGGTCTAAGCCAGCCGTGGGCAAACTACGGCCCGCGGGCCGGATCCGGCCCGTTTGAAATGAATAAAACTATTGAAAAAAAAGACCGTACCCTTTTATGTAATGATGTTTACTTTGAATTTATATTAGTTCGCACAAACACTCCATCCATGCTTTTGTTCCGCCCTCCGGTCCAGTTAAAAACGCATTGTGGCCCTCGAGTCAGAAAGTTTGCCCACCCCTGGTCTAAGCATTTAAGATGGCTTCTCTTCATCCAGAAGTTAAAGGGCAATCTTGGTTTTAGCCCATAAAAAGAGGCTGCTCTATCCAATCCTACTTCCTTCCAATAAGGCACACTATTTTTGTTTGTTTGATTCTTCATTCAGAGCGATTATATTCCCAAATTGAGGTCCACTAAATGGCCTTCTATCTATAGGCCTGGTAGATCAAATACACCGAAATTAGCTCAGAAGGTTGTGGAAATGTCACAGTAGAGAAAATTGAAGAGTTCCCATACCACATACTATAAAATCAACCTTTTTAAAAAGCAGAAGGAAAAATCCTCAAACTGCTGGTACATGGCCAATCTGTTTTAGTCAAAGCTATCTCAGTTTCTGTCCATAGTGGCACAAATTGACAATAAATAATTCCTGTCAGTTCCTAATGTCTCAAGTACAGAATAAGATACTTAGCATAACTTTGAGTGACCTAATTAGTAACTGCAGTCAACTGGGAAGACGTTTTAAAATATAATTTAAAAATATTATACGATTGAAGTCTTCCTATCATGCTCAGAAACAGTATTGGGGGGAGGCAACCAAGATGGCAGCATAGGTAAACACCTGAACTTGCTGCTGCTCACAACCACATTAAAACTACAACTAAAACACAAAACGAATATTATCCAGAACCATGGGAAAGCTGCCTGAGTGGAAATTCTACAACTAGAAGAAAAGAGAAAAGCACATTGAGTCCAGTAGGAGGTGCATAGGTGTGGAAGTGTGGAAGTATGGAGGCGTGCGCGAAAGGGGCTGGCAGCTGAATACGCTGCTGTCTTTTTCAATTGGAAGGGAGATACAAGATCCCAACTGCTCTGAACTCCAGTTCTAGGTGGAATTTGGGGACCCAGACTCTTCAGAGAGAAACTGGACTGTCTGGCATAGGGCCGGAACATGAGGGTGGCTTTCTCACAGAGGTGCTTGCAGAGGTCATTGTTCCTGCACGGGGCCACAGGACACAGACCCGGGGACCTCTCTGAGGCAGAGCAGACTGGCAGCCATTGCATTTGCTCCGCCCTGGTGATTCCCTGAGACCCCGCCCCACCCAATTTACAACCCCACCCAAGCTGCACGCAGAGGCTTTTGCATATGAATGGCCTGGCCTTTCTCCGCCTAAAAACCTGGGCACACTCAGTGAGCGCCAAAGCCCCATTGAAGCAAGTCCTGCCTCATAAGGGTGTCTCCAGCACAGAAGTTTTTCCACTGTAGACACAACTGGTCCTCACAGCCCATTGACCTGGAGGTCAATTCCTCCCAGTGATACCAACAGCAATCAAGGCTTAACTACAACGAGACTGTGCACACAGCCCACAAAGGGGTGTACCAAGACTGTCCACCTCAAGTAATTGGTTAGGCTGAGCCACTGGGCCCTATAGGACACCTAGCACACAAGGCAACTCTATCAACACAGGGAAGCAGCCAAAATGCAGAGACAAAGAAACAGGTCACAAATGAAAGAAATGGAGGAAAGCAAACTACTGGATATAGAGTTCAAAACCATGGTTATAAGGTTACTCAAGAATCTTCTAGAAACCTCCGAGAAATACAGTGAGACCCTCAAGGATATGAAAAAGAACCAATCAGAAATTAAGCATGCACTGACTGAAATAAAGAATAATATACAGATATCCCACAGCAGAATAGAGGATTCCAAGAATCAGGTCAAAGATCTGAAATACAAAGAAGCAAAAAACACCCAACTGGAAAAGCAAATGGAAAAAAGAATACAAAAATATGAAGATAGTGCAAGGAGCCTCTTTGACAAACTTCAAGTGTACCAACATCTGAATTATAGGAGTACCAGAAGAAGATAGAGCGCAAGATATTGAAAAC
>NW_006283631.1:2920392-2934199 GCF_000327345.1 Myotis davidii
AACAAGGACAGTGCGGGGGGGTAAGGGCAGGGGGTGGGGTGGGAACTGGGTGGAGGGGAACTATGGGGGAAAAAGAGGAACAACTGTAATAATCTGAATAATAAAGATTTATTTTAAAAAAACAGAATTGGAAATAGGTGCTAAGTTAAATGCTACAATGAAAACCTATGCTTATATGTATAAACTAGAGGCCCAGTGCATGAAATTCGTGAACAGGTAACCGCCCTTCCCCGGCTGCCAGCTGCTGGCCACCAGCCACAGCCTTCCTTCATTCTGTGCCACCTTCTGGTGATTAGCACACATCATAGCGAGCGATCAAAGTCCCTGTCTGTTGAACTCCTGAGGGGACACTTTGTATTAGGCTTTTATATATATAGATATTAACTATAAAATATATCACCTAAGCTTATATATTTTATAATTGGTGCTTCTATATCATCCAACCAAGTGTTCATTGAGATATTCGCCTCTCAGATTTCTAATAAATGCAACACAAATTTTGGAACTCCCTGTGAAATACCTCCATAAAAATGTTGCTATTCACCTAAATATATATTCCCTCCAATGTATGGGTATCCAAGGTGTTTGCCATCTGACTCGACTATGGATAAAGAGAGTAATTTTTTTTTTCATGTGAAATCAAACCTTCAACCCTACTCCACTCATGGAAATGGGATTCACATTTATATTAACCAGAGGGTTAATCCGAGCCCCAAAGCCCTGCTTTCCATAAAAGACAAACTCCTTTTTAGGGACAACCAAAAGGGAGTCAGGGTTTCAAGCCTGTGAGATAAGCCATGAACCAACACTAGGGACATATTTTTTTTTTCTGTCTCACTTAGAACATTTATAAAAGTTGAACATTTACAAAACTGACCTCTGACCGACAGCAAAAGGAATTTTGTTTTTCACTAACTACCAAGACTTGGTATTATGCAGATAAAGTTCTCTAACCCTTGGAAAGTACGATAAAAAACAAAAAACAAATTTAAAAAATAAACCAGTGTATTTGAAAAATAAGAAACAGCTTTCTACATATGAGTTAAAAAAATAAATCATTTTTTAAATTACAAAATATTTAGAGTTGGATGCCAAAGAAAATCCTGTGTATCATAAGGAATGTAACTAATGTAGAACTTGAAAAAAATAGATATAATAGAAAAGAAGAAAAATTAAAAACTAAAAACCTAAGCATTCAGTTCAAGAAATCATGAAAATAATAAAAAAAAATAAAGTAGGAAAGGACTAATAAATATAAGAACAGAAATGAATGAAATAACATATTAACTAAACAGGTTTAATAAAGTCATAATCTGACTCTACAAAGACTTGTAAAATGGATAAAACTCTAACAAAACTGGACAATAAAAAACAAGAAATTGCACAGATCAATATGAAAATTAAATATGAAGATGGTACAGAAAAATTTAATTTCATGAAAAAATACTATGAATGATATGACAGTAAATAATTAGATACATTAGATAATTTGCTAGACAAATATTTTTTTAAAAATTTGATTTAGGGGAATTAAAAACCCTGAAAAGACCTTTAAACATTTAAAAACAAATTGAATCAATAATAAATAAATAAAATCAATTGAAAAAAGCAACAATTCTTTGAAATGGCACAGCTACTTTGGATGACAGTTTGATGGTTTCTTATGAAACTATAGTCATATGCTTAGCACATGATCCAGCAATCAGGCTCCTTGGTATTTACCCAAAGAATTTGAAAATTTATGGTCACACAAAAACCTGTACACAGAGGTTTATAGCAGCTTTAGTCATCATTACCAAAACTTGTAAACAACCAAGGTGTTCTTGGGTAGGCAAATGGATACATAAACTAGTGGTACATCCACACAATAGAATATTACTCAATGCCATCAAACCACGAAAACACATGGAGAAAACAATGCACATTACTACATGCAAGAAGCCAATCTGAAACATGCTATATGATTCCAACTATATGACATTCTGAAAAGACCAAACTATGGAAACAGGTAAAAGATCAATGGATTTTTAGGACGGTAAAAGTACTCTGTATGATACTGTTATGGTGAATGCATGTCATTATACATTTGTCAAAACCCATAGAAAGCACAACACCAAGAGCGAACACTAATGGAAACTGTGAACTTTGGGTGATGAACTGTAGATTCATCAATTGTAACCAATATACTACTCTGGCGTGGGATGTTGGTAGTGGGGGAAGGCAGGAGTCATGTAGGGAGCATACGGAACTTCTGTACTTTCTGTTTAGTTTTGCTATGATCCTAAAATTGCTCTTTTTTAAAGAAAAAATATATATTTAGAGAGAAACCAAGATGGCGGCATAGGTAAACAACAGAAATTGCTGCCTCGCACAACCACTTCAAAAAAACAACTAAAAAGCCGAAGCCAGTTTGGCTCAGTAGATAGAGCGTCGGCCTGCGGACTGAGGGGTCCTGGGTTCGATTCCGGTCAGGGACATGTGCCTGGGTTGCGGGCACATCCCCAGTCGGGGATGTGCAGGAGGCGGCTGATCGATGTTTCTCTCTCCTTGATGTTTCTGACTCTCTGTCTCTCTCCCTTCCTCTCTGTGAAAAATCAATAAAACATATATTTTTTAAAAAATACAACTAAAAGGCAAAACGGACATCATCCAGAACCACAGGAAGGCTGGCTGAGTGGAAAGTCTACAACTAGAAGAAAAGAGAAAAGCACACTGAGACTCAGAGGAGGTGTGGAAGTGCAGAGGTACGGAGGCGTGCACAGAAAGGGCTGGCAACTGAGGAAGCGGTTGTCTTTTTCAGTCGGGAGGGAGACACAAGCTTCTGACGGCTATTAGGCAGCTTACTTCACCTGTCGGACTCCAATTACTTTATCATAAGCTCCTCAGCACAGCACCCAGCATAGTGAGCACTCAGTGAATGGTTGGTATGGCTATCGTGATGGTGGGGTTATTATTGCTGTTATGACAACTATTTCTTCATTGCTACCCAGTCATCTAAGTAGCACCCAACCCTAGCTGGGCAAAAACCTAAGGCAGGATAACTAAGACTTAATTTGCTATAAGACTTGAGGAGCTCCCCAGAGTTTTTTAAGGGTGCCATTTTAGTAAATGTTGAACACTCTTTGCCAAGTGGAATGACATAGAGTTGTCTTCTCTCCACTTACAACGAATGGGCCAGTCCAGTTTATCTCCTGCAACAAGAGAAGCCTTCATTATTTTTCAGTCCAGGCCACACCAATCACTCACATTCCACAGACACCTGCAGGTATGTCAGCCACAAAGTCAGTGATAAGCTTGCAAACGCAGGCCTCCATAAACAGCAGCCAACACAAACCAGCAGTGGAGGCTGGCCACTCCTGCACCTGTGTGCACCTCTGCTGGCTGCAAACCTCCAGGGTGATTCTGCCAGCCAATGACCAGGACGTTGGTCCTTGCATACCTAATGACCCCCATGGCCAGGCATAGTGTTCCCATGTAAGTTCAATTTTACACAAATATTTTTATAACACTACAGGTTACAACACAGAATGTTTTAATTGGCATGGCATACTGAACTATTTAAAGAAAGTTATACAATAGGAATTGTGGGAAAACAATGTAGTAAACACTTGGTTACCTGACTCATGGGGAAATATGGGAAATTTTAAACTTTTAGGTATTTTCAAATCATGTATAACTATCTTATTTTATAGGACATTTAATCCACCCTTATTATATTTGCACTAGAGGCCTGATGCACAAAAATTCATGCAAGAGTAGGCCTTCCTTCCCCCGGCTGCCAGCACTGGCTTCCCTCCAGCCCCAGCTTCATCAGGAAGGATGTCCGGAATGACATCTGGAAGATGTCCAGTCTAATTAGCATTTTCCCCTTTTATTATTATAGATAATGTCTAAGAGCTGTCAGAGTGTTGGAGCCTGAGCCCATGTGAAGGGTAAGGCAGGGGAACTTCTGGGGACATGATCTGCATCTTGATTGGGGTACAGGTTACATGGATCCTTACATTTGAGTAGGCCTTCCTTCCCCCGGCTGCCAGCACTGGCTTCCCTCCAGCCCCAGCTTCATCAGGAAGGATGTCCGGAATGACATCTGGAAGATGTCCAGTCTAATTAGCATTTTCCCCTTTTATTATTATAGATAATGTCTAAGAGCTGTCAGAGTGTTGGAGCCTGAGCCCATGTGAAGGGTAAGGCAGGGGAACTTCTGGGGACATGATCTGCATCTTGATTGGGGTACAGGTTACATGGATCCTTACATTTGTCAAACTCATGGAGCTATACATTTAAGACCTGGGCATGTCTCTGTGGGTATTCATTCCATTTTAATTGCAGTTATAGGAACATGCAGAGGACTAAAAAAGTGAGAACACAAGTTCTAAAAGGTTACACTTGAAGGTAACTTGAAGGTACACTTGGTACTCTCTGTACCAACGTCTTTATGACAGAACAAAACCTTGAAATGCTAAGCAAATTGATCTGAACTCCCCAGGAGATTGCTAAATAATTACTGGTGAGAGGAGCTGACTCAGAGGCCTGTGAATGGCAAAAGGGAGTCACTTGAAGATTAGGCTTTGCTGGGAGTAAACCACCCACGTAATTACAAGGAATTACAAGGTCAACGCCTCAACTACCTGTGCTCATTCAGAATGGGGTGGGCTTGGTGACTCCTGAGACTTTCTGGAAAAGGCCTCAGCCTGCAAGGGATCTAGAGCAGGGGTGGGCAAACTTTTTGACTCGAGGGCCACAATGGGTTCTTAAACTGGACCAGAGGGCAAGAACAAAAGCATGGATGGAGTGTTTGTGTGAACTAATATAAATTCAAAGTAAACATCATTACATAAAAGGGTACGGTCTTTTTTTTTTTTAGTTTTATTCATTTCAAACTGGCCGGATCCGTGATCTAGAGTCTTCAGGAACATGTGCTCAAAGCCTCTGGGGTTGGCCCTGAAGGCCAAAATACAATTAGGCCTATTTCTAGATGGTTGGGCAAGAAAACTATAGGTTCTTGACTGGTTGAAAGCATGATGTTAATTTAAATGGGTATCTCAAGGGGTATGCCTCAGGGCTCTTTCTAGAATGACTGGGCCCAAGCCAAAAAGTTCAAGTAGAATAAGTTAAAAGGCAAACTGCCATTAGGCAAAAAAAGGCAATTGTCAAGCCCAGGGCGGGAGTGTGAAACCTGATAGCAACAATTGATCCCCATGCAATTCAGAGCCAATGGTACATAGTGCAGTTGGTTAAACACTGAACGCGTTGACAGACATGTCCACTGAACTCAACATTGACGATCTCCTTTGGTTCCCGGAGGTGCATTTTAAGAGCGACATTGACAAACTGGGTGTAGGCCAGCGTGGAGGACCAGGACAGTAGGAGATGTAGACACCTCACTCTACTTCACACACTTGAGGAAAGTCATTCTTTAGCCTGAGAAAGAGCAGGCAGACACAGGCTAGGTGGCCAACCTTCCTAGCGTGTCCAGGACTGAGAACGTTTGCAGACAAAGAGCTTTCCATTTTAAAACTGGGACAGTCCCAGACAAACCAGGACGGTCTGCCGCCTTAGGATGAGGCGACAGTGGGGTAAGAAGTGGCAGTGAAAGGAGTTTTTAGGGGTAAAATAGGCAGGCTTAGAGAGTTTTAGGAACTAGGGGGTCCATGGGGGAGAAAGACATAGTTGGTTGGGGGCTTGGAGCTGCCAAAAGGCATACATTCACAGAAAGCAAAAGATGCCACAGGATAAGGGGAGAGGAAGACATCCGTTCACAGAAGACAGGGACAAGACACAGGGTATGGAGAGAAAGGGGAAACAAACTTTCACAGGGAACAGAGAAATGCTGACAAAGGGGAGAAAGAGGAAAACAGGTTTTCACAGGAGACAGAGAATTCTACCACTGAGCAGGGGAGAGAAGGAGGGGACACCACGTGGGGTTTGAGCTTTGAAGCTGATATAGTGACCGATCAGAAGGGAATAGCAAGAGACAAAGAACTGCAGCCTTTATAAACCTTAGGAAAAGGGGCTTAGTGGGCCACCCCCTGTGGGACCCCTCCCCACGTGGGAGTCTGTCCTTGTTTCCAATAAATTTCCACCCTTTTCATCTACCACCTTTGTCTGGCTTCATTCTTCAAATCCACCTGGACAAGAACCCGGGAAAGAAATCACCCCTGCATCCTGCTCAGGAAAGAAACCACTCTTTTCCGCAGGACACATGACCCCGCTGATCCCCAAATGTTGGAGGGACTCATTCTCAGGTGCACTGAAGTGAACCAGGGCAATGGTGGAAGTTAGTTACCCACGGGAAGAGCCGACCTCCAGCTGAGGAAGGACTAAGGTTCCTGAGGAGCTTTCTCAGAGGAATGAGCAGCACACGGCAGGTCTGCATGAGCAGGAGTTCATATCCTGGGGTGTGAAAACTCTCTGAACTCACGACACATCAGAAAATTCATCCTAGCCAGGACGTCCAAGTGCAGTAATACTTTTAAAGGAATCCCAATTATACACTGTTATTAATCACAATGGTGTCTTTTTTAACACAGAAACTATTTTTTTAAGTTTCACCTCTTTTTTAAGTATATTTTTATTGATTTCAGAGAGGAAGAGGGAGAGAGAGAGAGAAACATCAGTGATGAGAGAGAATCATTGATCAGCTGCCTCCTGCAAGCCCCCCAACTGGGGATCAAGCCCACTACCTGGGCATGTGCCCTTGACTGGAATCGAACCTGGGACCTTTCAGTTCGCAGGCCAACACTCTATCCACTGAGCCAAACTGGCCAGGGCAATACAGAAACTATTTATTATTTATTTATACTTTATTTTTATGGGGGGAAGGGCACACAATAAGAATAGGACCACCATTGTTTAATTATTCACCTTACTAACTATAGATAAGAGGTTTTCTTACAGACCCTGGTAAACTGGAGAGTGTTTTACAAAGAGAAAGACAGGGCTGTATAAGAGACAACTTGGGGCCAGGATGGGTCCATTGTTCAGAAAAGAAAACACATTTTGAGAACAAAGGACTGGACACACTTAGATTTGGCTGTTGTGCCTGGACCCTGACCTCCTCCAGGAGTTTGCCTCAGGAATGCTGACCATTCTCCATCCCAGGACCTGGCGGAGCAAGGTTTTAACACCATTGAAAATTATCTACCTTGTTATCAGGACTTCAGATCCTGGAAGGAGACACAGGTACCACGGACCCTGCAGCCATTGCCACCCTCTTCCTCCTTGCATGAAGCCTTTCTTCCCTATTATAATAATAAAAGCATAATATGCAAATCGACTGAACGGCCGAACACTGGAATAACCGTCTGGAGGACCTTCCGGACAAAGCTGGGGCTGTGAGGGCCTACTCTTGCATGAATTTCATGCATCAGGCCTCTAGTCCCTATATAATCAGCCAGCTAGGGGGAGGGGCAGAGCAGATTTTCATGGATGACCTACTGCCCTCCCATACTCTCCACAGTGCTGGAATAAACACTCATTTATGATTCAACCATGTCTCTGCTTAATTGGCTCAAGACAGGCAGCCTGGACCCATTACTTGTCCAATTTCATTTTTATTGTTGTCACTACTACAAAAGTCCCCATCCCACACCCCCTTTGCTCACCTCTACCCAGCCCCCACTACTCCTTCCCTCTGCCCATCACCACATTGTTGTCTGTGTCTATGTGTTATGTATATATGTTCTTTGGCTAATCCCTTCACCTTCTTTCATCCAGTTCCCTCTTCCCTGACAACTATCCGTCTGTTCCAGGTACCCATGCTTCTGTTTCTATTTTGTTCATCAGATTCCATACATAAGTGAAATCATACGGTATTTGATTATTATCTGACCGGTGTATTTCACTTAGCATAATAATCTCCAGGTTCATCCATGCTGTCACTAAAGGCAAGGTTTTCTTCTTTTTTAAAGCCACATAGTATTCCACTGTGTACATGTACCACAGCTTTTTTATCCACTTATCTGACAGACATGTGGGCTTAGCTATCCCATATAATAAAAGGGTGACATGCAAATTGACCGAATGGTTGAGTGACTTCTTCAGTATTCTTCTCTTGAAATAAAATAAAACAAAGTTTCCTAACCACAGAGTTGGATTTTTTTCCAGCCCGTAATGAGCATTGCTGCCGTGTCTGAATCCCTCCAGTCCATCTGGCATCTCTGGTGGTGCAACATAGAAGACAGTGCCTGGAGAAAGGGTGGCCAGACCTCAGTGTGGCTTCCCTCCCTGCCCCTTACTAGTGATGCAATCTTGGGCAAGTCACTTAACCTCTCTATGGCCCCCAGTTTACTCCTCTAAATTGTGGAGAGTAAACGAGATAATGTTAATGACCACAGTCATTAACCTAGTTATAGGAAAGGAGCAGAGGGAAGGCCAAATATTACAGGCACGTCATATGGGCAGCTTCACCAGGAAGCTACAACTTCACATTCCCCAGGGACTAGACAGAGGGAAGACAGACGCATGCCCAATGAAGTTGGGGTGCTTGTCTATCAGTCACACCTGAGAACAGGTCATTGGCCAGAATGGGCCTGACCACTACAAGGGCACAAAATTTGGAACATTTAATCCCCTAAACAAAGGAGTTCGCTCTCTTGGTTCCTCTTATGCTCTTGGGACTCTTATTGCTTGGGGCCTGCACACACAAATCCATGTGGACCCCACACGCAGTGAACTCATGGATTGCAGCTGGACCTGGTTCCAAAATGGCTTTGTTTGGACACTGGCTTTGTTTTTAGCTTTACTGAAATCTCAGCTATACTTTTCCTATGGCTGGACTAAGGGAAACGGGATTTTGGAAACACAGAAATGTAACTCCATGTAAATGAAAATCACTCATCCTCCATGGGAGTCTCAGAAAAATATTTTTCTCCAGATATAATGACCCCACCCCTAGCACCCAGTAGGGAAGAGGGCACCCCAATTTCTCTGATAACAAAAGCATCTAGCATCCTGTCTGAAACCCAGCTCCCCAAAATATTATTTTCCCTTTCTTTCCCCAAATCATTATTGGAAAAGTCAGTTCTCTGTGCTGTGCTGTCTAATGCGGTAATCACTAGCCACAAGTGGGTATGAATACTTAAATCCATTAAAATTTAAAATTCTGCTCTTCAACTGCACTAACCACATTTCACGCACTCGGTAGCCACTTGTAGCAGGACTGTGCAGATGTAGAACATTTTCATCGGAAAGTTCCATTGGACAGTGCTGGTTACCTTGTTCACTTGGGTTCCGAGGCTCCCAAACACATCCCTGTCAGTCTCTGCCTAAACTCTGCCTGTGAAGTCTTTTCTTGGTGACAAGATAAATGCAACCACTGCTTCCTATCACATCTCTTTTATTAATACACTTGTCTCCATAACTTCATTGTAAAGAATTCAGGCTAGAAACGCTCTCTCCATAACCTCACAGATTCAGAAACTATCACTAGCTGCCCACCACTGCCCAGACCTGCATTCTGGGGCCCTTGGAACTGCTTCCAATGGAGAGTGTAGGCATCATGCTGAAAGTCCCAAGCCCTGGGTCTTACTCCCAAAGCAAAACACCATCTTTGGGGACTTGCGGCAGCCAGCAAGAGCCTCAGGCAGCTCATGGGCCCAGGGTTTTAGGACCCTGTAAATTCCCCAAGAGTCCCAAGCACCTGAAGGAAGAGATCAGGAAAGCAGCTCACTCTATCAAGCGTGGCCTCTGTTCTTTCCCCCGGGGTTTTTAGGACACACAGTACAGGCCATAGACACAGAAAATATGCAGGGAAAATATGTAGGTTCACAGGGCTTGTTTAACCGGAACAAAGCAGAGCATGCAAGATGCAGACCCAAAGAACCAGGTGAGCTGCATTTTCCCCACCAGTGTCCCTAATTCCGAGGCTTGGAGATAAGGATCGTCTCGGTCACACCCAACCTCGGCTATTCAGCTTTCAATAGTCAAGGATTGATTATTCATATTCTCCTTCCAACCCCACCAACCTGCACCTCTGCCAAGAAGAAGAATAAAAAAAGACTACAGAGTCACACACATTTCTGACTTGCTAATAGCTCAAGATCAGGGTCAAGGAGTCTAAAAGTAATAGCCAAGATTTCATTTAATGGCCTGGCAGTTTTTAGTCCTCACCATCCTTTCTCATCATTTGTGGAAAGACATCCACAGCTGATTGCATTCTTTTCAAGAGTATAGCTAATTTTTTTAAATTTGTGGATGAAAAAGGAGCCACATTCTAAACCTGCCAAGTTCAGGGGAGGCCTGCATCAAGGTCCTTCAAACTCAGAGGCCAAACGGAACCACATAGGATGATCTAAAATTAAAACTTCTTAACTAAAAAGGAGTCCTGGTGGGTAGTCATGTCCTAGGCTGGTATCTATCCTGACAAAGGTCAATCTCTACCTTAGCTGAGCCTGTCTATTGTCTTTTTGCCTCTAAGAGAACATACCTTTGGGATGTCAAGGTGACTTCCCTTACTATGGCACCAGGGCAGAGACCACAGATCCTCCCGCTGCTACCATGTTACTTACTGACTGTGAGCTATCCCCTTCCCACAAATGTAAAAGAAGTACGTGTCTACTCATTTTACACTTTATGCAATCCCAGAGATTTCCCCTCTTGGCTTTCTCCTGCCTTCCCAATCCATCCCCAAAGAATTTCACCAAGTGCGTAACCGCCATTCTCTGGAGCATTTTCTTAATCTGTTGAGATTTTGCTTCCTGGCAATTGTCAGTTTGGCTCAAATAAGCTCATAAAAATTCTTACAAGTTTGGATGTTTCTTACATTGGCAAGTTAATAGCAATAATAACCGTGATCACATACATCAGGGGTCCTCAAACTACGGCCCGCGGGCCACATGCAAATACAAATATTGTATTTGTTCCCATTTTGTTTTTTTACTTCAAAATAAGATATGTGCAATGTGCATAGGAATTTGTTCATAGTTGTTTTTAAAAACTATAGTCCGGCCCTCCAACGGTCTGAGGGACAGTGAACTGGCCCCCTGTTTAAAAAGTTTGAGGACCCCTGACATACATAGATAGCCCTTACCGTGGGCCAGGCACTGTCCTGAGTGCTGCACATATGCTTAGACATGAGCACACGTGCACCTCACCAACAACTGTGAGAGGATGTACCGGCGTGAGGTGTGCGTGAATAACTCACCTCTGCCCACTGGGGAGGCTTGAATGCTAGGATTTAAAAATGTTTGAATATGTGTTCCTGACCAATATCTGCCCCAATGGCTGTTATAATCGCTACACAAAACAGTGGGTCTTGGAAGAGCCCCTGGTGCTCAGGCAGCAGCTCGTGTTCCCCTGGTGTTTCCCGTGTCTGTCTCCCTCCTGTTATGGCCTCCGGGATTCTCACTACCTCGCAGGCACTATTTGGCTGTTGTGCCTGGACCCTGACCCCTACCCGCTTCCCCACCTCTGCCACAGAGATCGCTACTACTTGCCTGCCACTATCCACTCTCCCTGCAGCGACCCCATGGGGGCTCTTGCCCGGCTCCCTGGGATTTTGACCTTACCCTCTGGTGTGCTTTTGCTTCCAACCTGAGGCACCTGTGACTCCCCAGGAGGGCCGTCCTGCCCTTCTGTCTCTTTGCACTCACATAAAGAGAGCCTGAAGTGCCTGGGCTCTGTCACCCAGGGTGGCCCTTAGCCATGGCTGACAGACACAGAAGTATGGAAGCCCAGATCCCCTGCTGGGGTGGAGACAACTCTAAGGCGTGATTTACATCCCGAAGCTTTCCTGCAGGTCAGGTGATGTCTCCCTTCCTGTGACTTCCTCTGAGATCCTTGCTTGCTACTCTCCTTCTGATTTCCCCTGCGAGTGTTTCCTTCTGACATCACCTGCAGGCAATCTCTGTTTCAAGGCCCGCTTCTGGGACACCAACGTAAGACACAATCGTCTTCCTTAGTAACAAAGTCCTGACTTCTATCCTGGCACATGGTCCCCCTGAATAAAGGCTACATTTCCCAGCCTCCTTTGCAACTAAGAATATGACTCAGTTCTTGCCAATGGAATATAAGCAGAAGTGTGTTGTGGGACTTGTAAGAAGTCCGGAGCTGCTGACTAGAGCTCATCTTGCCCTAACACAGGGGGCATGCCTTTGGGATGTGGGATAAAAGATCTGGCAGCAACATCACGGACCTGGCAATACCAAGCACCCATCGCCTACCACCCCCAACCCAACCTCTTTTATGTGACAAATAAGTTTCTCTCTTTTTAAATCCAATGTCATTTGATTTTTTGTTATATGTTCCCAAACTTATAGTCCAGACCACTGCAGAGGCTGAACAAAGGTGGATACTTGCTTTCCTGCCTCCTTTGCAGCTAAGTTTTGCCCGTGTGACCCAGTTCTGGCCAATGAGATACGGGGAAGTTCTGGTGGGGAGAAAGTTGGAGGAAAGAAGTCCTAGAAAAGATTTTTTTTTTCCCAGATGGAGAAACAAAAACAAAATCAGGTACATGACACAGAGCTCTCTTGTCACCCTGGCAACCTACTCTCTGCTACTTATCAGATGTGCTGTCTGGAGCTGTGGCAGCCATTCTATAGTCACGAAGCAACAAGCCTACAGACAAAAAGCCGGCCGCTGAAGGTAGCTGTGCGGAAGGACGGAGAGAGCCTGGACCCTTCCAAAAACCACGGAGACACCAAACCATCCCTGCCACCCCACCCCACTCCACCCCACTGAGCAGGCCGCAGTGTTACCCTGTCTTCCTGATATTTGCAGCTGAAAGCAGCCTAACGCCCACAGGGGACAAAGCACTGACATAAACGTAAGGAAAATGTAATCTTTATAAGACCGGAAGGTGAAACAGTCTCAAGAAGCCCTCCACCGTACCCTTCTGGAGGGGACGAGGACGGGGTTCTGAGGAGATAGCTGTCTGTGTTAGGCGATCATTGATGCAAGAAACAACCTCCAACTTCAAGGAACTTAATAAGAAATGAGCTCCAGCCTGACCGGAGTGGTTCAGCGGCTCAGCATAAACCTATGAACCAGGAGGTCACAGCTCCATTCCCCCTCAGGTCACAAGCCGGGTTTGTAGGCACAGGCTAGGTCTCCAGGAGTCGCTGTCAAAGAGAAGGATCTTCCTTCAGCTCCGCAGTGGGCGGAGTCAGTGGGTGTCAGGGAGGGGTGGGCCCCTGAACAAAATGAAGAGAGATGGAGAAATGGATGCTGGGAATGCTCAGCCGTACCAGCTCTGCCGTCTAACCCCTGGTCCTCCTCTCCTTTTTTTTTTTCAGAGAGAGAGAGAAAGAGAGAGAGAGAGAGAGAGAGAGAGAGAGAGAGAGAGAAACTTCAATGGTGAGAGAGAATCTATAGGCTGCCTCTGCACGAGGCCTCCTACTGGGGATCAAGTCCAAAATCCAGGCATGTGCCCTGATGGGAATCCAACCGTGACCCTGGTTCATAGGTCGAAGCTCAACCACTGAGCCACACAGGCCGGACTGGGCTTGCTCTCTTGTCCCTGGGTTAATCCCTTCACTGCCATGTGTCTAAAAACATCAGTCAACACCCGCGCTGCCTCCAGCGCCCTAAGCCCCACCAGCCTCACGGCTGGAATCCGGCTTCCACCCCCAGCCAATGGGCTTCGCACCAGGGTTATCCACGACCTACTTGCTTCAGAGTCCAGTGGGGCTCTCGGTCCTGATCTGACTCTGCCCTGCTGACAACTCCAGCCACCTGCCCCTTCCAAGGTCACCGTGCCCCAGGGACCCCACTAATGCCGGCCCCTTCTCAACCCGTCCCCAGTTTCACCCCCTGCGAGGTCACAGCGCCAAGCCCTGGAGAACTGAGGCAGTGAAACCCTGGGTTTCGA
>NW_006283631.1:2934774-2945185 GCF_000327345.1 Myotis davidii
CGCGGAAGGCGCGCGCCCGTGCTCAGCGTCCGCGGAAAACTGATTGGTTCTTTCATTTTCGAGGCCATTCATTTTCCACCGGGCGTCTCCTACACCTGGGCGAGGTGTCTGGGGAAACTGAGGAACCGACCCAAAAGGCAAGACTTGGGGTGGCCCAGGTGTTGGGGTGGCCACAGCGGGCGCGACACCCAGTGGCTCCAGCAGAAGCCCTGGGCGGGATTTCCAAATTCTAAGGCCTAGAATCTAAGCCAATACTCACGCCTGGCCGCGGACAGACCGGCTTGACGATTGCGGGCCACCAGGCAAGGGCTCTGGGATGTGGTTGGAGTTTACCCATCTTCCCGGGTAGGAACCTTGGTAATCCGGAGTCTGCGTTAATCTGATGGGAGTGAGCGAGCCAGGGCTGTTTTCCACGTGAACAGGATGAATGAGAACCTTACAGCTGGTTGTTGGGTGGCTGATTACCAGGCACTGGCTGTAGCTTTGTGCTGTCTGGCGCTCCATTGTTCTCTTCATCAAGAAGATTACAAAGTTACAGAACTACCCTGAGTCTGCCCCCCAAAGTAACCCTTCTCTTCCCACTGATTCTCAGATATTCCACAGAGCCTGCAGACTCGGCCTCAGAGAATCTAGGCTTGAGTGTGGTGTGTAAATGGGTAGTTTTAACGCGGGGCAGTAGAATTTTAGTTGAAGATTGTTCTCGAACTGGTGCCAGACACAGGGGTAGGAAAGGCCATCTGGAGGTTCAGCCCTGGTTCCGCAAAGACTTAATTCTGCAGCGAGAGTGGCTGCATGTATCGAATGATGAAATCAAGTCGTTTCTAGGAAAAGGCAACCTATTCGTGTCACCCGTTTTAAAAATCCTTGCTGTCTTGGGGAGGAAAAAAAAAAGTTCAGTTTTACTAGCCCAACAGATGAGGGAGTACTCAGAGCCTTAGAACTTAGTATCGAAGTGGGAGAGAGCGGACACCTCCCCAAGAGGGTGCTCCTGATACCAGCTCCCGGGTTACCAGCAGGGAGGATGCCCCACAGAAAACCAAGCTCAGGTGTCTTTAGGGACTTCAGTGCCAAAAATCTCTAGACGCTAAAGTGGTTTCAGTTTCTCCCAGGAATTTAGTGAATTATTTTCCTCCATTTTTCTGCCTCCTTCAAATATGACCACTAAAGAGGGCCCACCTCCAGGGTGATCAAGGCAACCAGGGGCAGGCTGTGTCTTCACCTTGTGACAACAGCATGCAGGATCCTTGGGGGTGGCAGAAGCAGAAGAGGTGGCCGAGAGTGAGTACGGGAGCAGCAGGTGAGGTACTGTAGGGAACCCACATTCCAGCCCCTTGCTGTGCCTCCAATGAGCCACACAATCTACAAAGAAGGTCCTATGAGTCTTCTCTGGCTATTTTTCCATTTGGAATGGAAATAATCCATGTTCTGCCCACCAGGCCAGTTATTCTTAAGAGCCGTATAAGGTGATCTGAGCACCAATTGTAAAGTATAAAAAGGTTAGTTACCATTATGCTGAGGGACAGTCCATTCATCCATTCGTTTATTGAGCACTTACTATGTGCCAGGCTCTGAGCTAGATAGTAAGTATGCCCCCAACCCAGATCGGGGTGGAATCATTAGAAAGGCTCTGAGATTCACTCAGTTTAGCAGTCACTTGGCTGCCTTAGTGAGGAACAGTGACCCCACCCTCACGAAGTTTTCATTGTAGCGATTTAGGAATTTCTGCTTCCATTCCAAGGGCAGTCATGGCATTGATAAGTGGTAGGGCCCCAAAACTCAGTTTTGCATTCTTTACCCAGTCAGTGCTGTTAGGTCACCAAAGGAGGAATGCAGGAGGCCAGAATGGTGAGGGATTACGAATTTATTATTCAATCATCCGCAGACCAGGTGGCTGAGCCTGGATGGCTCCAGCCCCCAGTGACAGGAGTCAGAAGTTTTTAAAGGGCTTTTGGCGGGCTTTTTCTGGGCGGAGAATTCTCTGTGCAGATCCAGATTCTGGGCAGTCCGATGGGAGAGATAATGGTCTTAGCAAGTGGCTTGTGGTCTAGGCAAGTGGAATGTCCATTGTGAAGTGATCTAAAGGTTGGTTCCTAGGGAAGGGGGTATTGATTCAATTATTTGATCAGACCTAACAAGTGCATTTTCAGAGTGAGTGCTCCATTGCTGCACAATGTCTGTGGTGCATCCAGGACTGACCCCAGGGTGAGCAGGTGGCTGGTTGGGTGAAAATACAACTGGAGGGACCCCTCTCCATCCTTGGGGTCAGCACATCCCTGTGTAAGACCAGAGGCTGGGGCCAAGTCAGAGTTTTCAAACGAATGGCCCACTAGTGGGTTATGGAATCAATTTAGTTGGTCGCAGTTGTTTTGTGTGGTTTTTGTTTGTTTTTATTGCGATCATTTGGAATACCAACTATTAGGGTACATTGAAGAAATATGGTAAGTAGTACCTCAAAGTGTTTCAAATATATATGTATGAACTAAGTCATTATGAAGAATGCAGTATGTATATTATTTCAGAGAGGAAGGGAGAAAGAGATAGAAACATTAATGATAAGAAGGAATCATTGATCGGCTGCCCCCTCTCCCCACAAAGTTCCCCCCAGGGATGGAGCCCGCAACCCAGGCATGTGCCCTGACCAGGAATCAAACCGTGACCTCCTGGTTCATGGGGCTGAAGAATGTGGTTCTTTCTATAGGTTTCTCAGCTGAACAAAATTGAAAGCCAGTGAACCAAATGATTAAGATCTCTCCCAGCTCCAAAATGCCCTAATGCTAAGTGATTCCTTGGTTCTGCAAAAGTCCCTCATTATAGACACACTGTTGCCCTCTAGTGGTGAAATGTAGTAATGGCTGTGGCAGTAACCACAACTAAGTACAGTGGGGCCTTGACTTACGAGTGTCCCGACTAACGAGTTTTTTGAGATACCAGCTGTCTCTCGGCCGATTTTTTGCATTGAGTCGATAGAGTAATTTCAGTTAATGAGCTCCTTAACGAGCTCCGTCTCGGAACGAATTAAACTCGTAAGTCAAGGCCCCACTGTATTAAGAAATCTGTGCTAACTGATGAAGAGCAAGTGAGCATTCTGTTTTGCTTTGTTTACTGATAGAGGGAGAAGTCACAGACCCTGGGTTCTGTTCCCTCGCTGCCCCCCCTGATGCCGTCTCCTTCCTGGCCTTCCCCTCACCTTCCATGACCAGGGAAGCTGCTACTTTTGTGATATCACATGGCACAGCCTCAGAGTCAATGGTGGGCTTGTGAGTGGTGCTACTTGGGGTATCCTGGGTCAGCCCCACTCCCCACTACTCACTCTCCTCTGGCCACTCAGCAAGTCCTGGGGCCACTGGCCCAGCCGGAGCAGCCCGCGAGAGGCCAGCCCTTTCCCGACGTGGAGGGAGGCGGGCTGAGAGCTCTGTGCACACACTTCGTTACATCAACCCATTCGGGAATCAGCTGGTGTTCGGGGCTGGGTCACTCACTCACGGTGAATGAAGGCCCTCTGGCCTGGACCAGATCTGTAGTTAGAAACATAATTGAAACAATTAATCAAAGTGTGGTAGAAAGTTATGCGCATACCTTAATTGCTTCCTTAAATTAATACCTTAATTTAAATTAAAATCCATATGAATGTAAAGGTATCACCTGTCTTTGGGTGTAGGGCTAAGGCTGTTGAATTGTAGTCTTTATAGCAAGAAGACACACCCAGGAGGATCTGTGGTTTGTGTTGTTTACTTACCGTGGAGGGAGCACACGCAAAGATTACAGTGCTTAATCCTCTACTTTTCTTTCCCTTATCTTGCCCCATCTTGACTCACCCACACCCAATTCAACAGCAAGAGTTTGAGAGACTTTATCAATTCCTTCTACAGCGTTAAACTTGGATTTCATGGACATGGCATCTTTTTTGCTGCCCTCTCTTCACCAGTTTCTATAACATTTAACTTTGCAATGAGATTATAAGTACACCTGCCTTAAGCAAGTTTGGGAGCAAAACAAATGGCTTTGGTTGAGCATCAGGCAGCCCCAGTGCGGGCAGGCTGGGCTCGTCCCGATTCCTGTGGACGCCTGTCCCTGTAGCCGTCGGCAGACAGGAGTCTGTCATCTGAGCCGCAGGCAGTTAGGTGACCACCTACCCTGCTAAGAAAAACCTTCCTTTATCGCCTTTCCATCTATAAAGCACTACAGCACCACATAATTCATCTAATTACTGCTCTCCTTGAAGTCTTCTCTCCATTAATGTCGATAATTCAGAGTGATTGTTCACAAGAATAGGAAAGCAACACATTAAGGAAAAACTGGAGAGTGAAACAGGCCACGATGAAAATGGAGGGGGGAGATCAGTAATAAAACACTGAAGTGAAATAATCTTTACTTTCATACAAGGAAGGTTCCTAAGTGCTTTTACAGACCTCATGAAAGAGCAAGAGTGGGGGTGGGGTTGCGAGAGGAACACGGGCTTCTAATCCTCAAAACACAGAATGGGGAGGTACTGGCCCACCTTCCGCCCTGGCCCTGCTCCTGCTGGCGTGGCGCTAGCGCACCCACGGCCTCCGCCCCGCCTCCTGCCTCCGGCCACAGCGCCCCCCTGGACTGCGGGCCCTGACTGCAGAGTCCAAGTCCAGCCTACCGAACAGGCCACCTGGCCCCGGGGCCTGAATTTTGGCCTTGGCCTCCTTGGCTCTTTGCCCCGGTCGCCCCGGCCAACTGCTCCTGGATGCCTTTAACCAGCTGGTAAGAGATTGTGTTTGACCCACAGACGTTCTTTACCAGCCTGCAGCGTTCCCACTTGTCACAGGCAAGGATGCATGTGATCAGAGCGTTAGTCGTGGCCCCACATAAAATCCAGTGGCGGTAGGTTGTGAACGTAACCACCAGAAGGCGGGCTTGGCTGCACACTCTCCCTCAAAGGGCCCAAGTTGTTCTGCTGAAAAGCAAACGTGAACACTCAGCCCCAGAATCACTGATATTAACTAGACATGGAATGTCAAACACACACACACACACACACACACACACACTCCCAATCCAGCCTGACCCCTGATCTCAGCATATTGGCAACGATTCGCCCTAGAGATTTATGCAGCCTTGACATTTATTTGCCTTTGCGATGGCGCCCGAGTTGAAGAGGTTTTTGCAGAGCTGGACCCACGGTGGTTGGGTAGTAGCCACAGCAGCTCTCCATGCTGGGTTGCTTGTGGTTGTTTGGGATGTCTCTAGTCAGTAAAGCCAAGTTATGAAAGGGGGTCTTGTACCATCGCTGTGTACAGATGCGTGCGATTCCATGATGGCCCCAAAGGGATGTGCCCACCCAGAACAGGACATTTATGTTCACACATAATTTTGTATCTGTATTAGCTTAACTGCTGTAACAAATTTTACCTACTTCAAACTTGGTAGGTGAAAGGAAGCACGTATTTATTCTCGTATAATTCTGGTCAGAATTCCAAAATGGATCTCACTGTGCTAAGATCAAGGTTTTGGAAGGACAGCACTCTTTCTGGAGACTCTAGACGAGATCCACTTCCTTGCCTTCTTCAGCTTCTAAAGGCCACCTGCACACCTAGGCTCATGGCCCCATCCCCATCTTCAAAGCCAGCAGCGAAGTGTCCCTGGAATGCAACCCCACCGACTCCTTCCTGTAAGGACCCTGGATACTCTGCCCATCACACTGGCCAGGGGCCCTTTGCCATGTAAAGTAACATTCATGGCAAGAGATGGATACATGGGGTACCATCTCTCTCTCTGCACCTTAACCTGCTGGAGCCAAGTGTCCTTGTGTAACATCTGCTGGGAACCCCAGGGACTAGGCTGTGGGCACCTTTGGGGATGATGGTCAGCCTACCACACCCAGCTCCGGGTGCAGGAACACAGCTGGACAAGGGAAGGATTGGCAGCTCTTGCTCCACTTCTTACCAGGCTGAGCTCTGCAACCCAGGTGATCTCCTTCCCTCTGACAGTGCCCATCCTTCACACCCTGTTGTTGGCGGGGGCTGCTTTCTGCTTGCTCCTCAGCAGCCAATGTATTTCCGCTCTGCGCGTGTGTCTGCTTCTGCAGGGTGGAAGGCAGTGTGGCTCTTTATCTCCTCCACGGCACTGGATAGCATAAGGCCCTGCAAGACGCATATATTAAATATTTTAAAATGGCCTGGCTGGTGTGGATCAGTGGATAGAGCGCCAGCCTGTGGATTGAAGGGTCCCAGGTTCGATTCCAGTCAAGGGCACATGCCTGGGTTTCAGGCTCCATCCCCAGTGTGAGGCCTGTGGGAGGTAGCCAATCAATGATTCTCATCATTGATGTTTGTCTCTCTCTCTCTCTCTCTCTCTCTCTCTCTCTTCCCCTTCCTCTCTGAAATCAATAAAAATATATATTTTTAAAAGATTTAAAAATATTTTAAAATGAAAAGTGAAAGCAAAGGTAGCTGGAAGGGTGCTGGGACCATTGGACACCTGGAGCAGGAGGCCAGGCCAGGCCGAACCCTTCCTGCCCTACTGGAGAAGGGAGGGAGACTCCACTGCTCACATCCCTCTTGCAACCAGACTGCCCGACTTAGCCCCACCCTGAGCTGGAGGCGAAGCAGAGAACACTGCCTGTGGCCATTCCCACTCTGGCTCCTGTCTAAGGGTCAAGGTCTGGCACCCACAATTGGCAAAACAAAGATGGATACACGGGGTACCATCTCTCTCCCTCTCTCTTTCTCTCCCTCTCTCCACCTTAACCTGCTGGAGCCAAGTGTCCTTATGCAACATCTGCTGGGAACCCCGGAAAGGGCCCTGATCTGAAAGTCGCCAACTTCCGCTGCGTACGCTACGTTCGCTCTGTCTGGTGCCCGAGAGAGGGGAGATGCAGGAAGATAATTCTGGGCTATAATGCAATTCACTGACACTCACTCTGTCCGGAACCTAAGAACAGCACAGCAGTTTTTATTCACAAATGAGCTGTTTGCTCGTCTCCAACTAAGCCTGACTCATAAAGCTAACCTTATCAAATGGCGAAGTTCGCTCTCCCTGGAAGGACGCGACATTTATGCATTCTTCCCAGCCGTGAGGGCCGCGGGGGACATTTAGAAGCGAGTCTGTTGGGCCAGGGAGGGCCAGTGTGCGCAGGAGGGGAGATGGGCGTCACCTGGGAGCTCTTGACCGCCCACCACCCACCCCAACCTGCAAACGTGAATTTGAAGTTGTTGCCACTAGCTCTGAGGCAACGTGGTGGGGCCCTGCTTAGCACCCAAAGGCAGAAAAACAAGGGACAGCATCTCCCCACAGCACAGCGTTTCTGTCTGCAGAGTTGCTTTCAGCAAAATCGTGTCCGGGGGAGACCCAGCGTTTTGTGGCTCCCTCCACAGCGGACAGCCAGGCTTCTGGGGCACCCTCCCAGCTGTTCCCTTTGCTCCGAGGTTTGGAGTCACTTGACAAGGGGTGTTAACGTTTCTACAATGTGCTCTTGGAATAAACAGCACCTTTCTCCATCCCTCCTCACGGGTTGATTGTTATCTTATCTAATACAAATACAGTCCCTACAGGCACTGGAGGGATGATCTCTGATCCATTCACATGAGAACAAAGCTCTGTGTGTTCCAGGGAACAGCCTCCTGCTGACAGTAGGCCTGCCTTTGTGGCGTTGCTGCTAGAATGTGCAGATGTACTGTCCCCCTGCGCGGTGCGCATGCAAATGTCTTTATAGGGAAGACGGCTGTTCCCATGAAGACAGGAGTGCAGGCTCCTCACGGACTGTTTTTCTTTTTTGTTTTTTTTGTTTTTGTTGTTTTACAGAGAGGAAGGGAGAGAGATAGAGAGTCAGAAACATCGATGAGAGAGAAATATTGATCAGCTGCCTCCTGCACACCCCCCAACTGGGGATGCGCCCGCAACCAAGGTACATGCCCCCGACCAGAATCGAACCCGGGACCCTTCAGTCCACAGGCCAACGCTCTATCCACTGAGCCAAACCGACCAGGGCCTCACGGACTGTTTTATCGCAACCTGCCTTCTGCTTGGGGAAGCGCACATCCTAAGAGGGAGCAGGAGGCAGACCTGCCTCTAAGGCAGCGGTTCTCAACGTTGGCTGCCCATTAGAAGCACATGGGAATCTTTTTAGAATCCTGATTTCTGGGCCTCATCCTCCGGAAATTCTGTTTCTTTGTTACTAATGTTGTGGCCCCACCCCATATCAAAGAAACAGAATTTTCGGAGGATGAGGCCCAGAAATCAGGATTTTAAAAAGACTCCCAAGTGATTCTAAGGGGCACCCGAGGTTGAGAACCACTGCTCCAAAGGCGCCAGGACCTGACTTCCCAGAGTCTCCAGGGTACCCAACTTTGAGATCAGGTTCCTCCACTTAATTTAGTCCTCGTGATGCCCTCGGGCGTTTGGAGAGAACGCATGGCCCTGTCCGCACCCGGCTGCATTCTAGTGACCGTGACCGTCACTGGAGTGCCTCCCCACTTCCTACCGCATCCTTAGGGCCTCAGTGTCTCAGCATCCAGAGAGAATTCCTCCACGTGAGGTGCTTGGACCAGCAGCAGCCACCGCCCCTGGGACCGGTTAAAATTCACGTTCCCAGGTGCCACCCAGGTTCACTGAACCAGACCTCACAGCATGCAGTGTTAGCCGCCAGGAGATCCTGTTGCAGCTCAAGTTTGAGACCCAAGTCCCTGCAGGAGACCTTCTCTGGCCTGGCCCCACCCACCATCGTGACCTCAGCTGCGAGTCTACCCCTCCGCTAATGCTCATCTCCTCAACCTGGCTGCTCACCTTGCCCGGCTGACAGGCTCCTCCTTGCGCTGAAGGCCCCCCTTCCTCTCTGCTGGCCTCAGCTGTGTCCACCGCACGGGCTCCTGTTCCCTGCATTCCTCGGCTGAAGGGGTGCGGCCAGGGACTCCTCCTCCTCGCAGAGCATCTCCATTTCCATGCCGCTGTGGGTTGAGTTGTGTCCTCCAAAAAGACAGGGTGAAGTCCTAACCCCCATGTGGCAGATATGACCTGGAAAATAGTGTTTGCAGAAGGGATCATAAGACCAAAGGGGCTTGGCATGGCCCCCGTCCTATGACTGTCCTTCTGAGGCCCGGGGAAGGTAGAGAGAAAGAGATGCCACTTAGAGTCAGAAGCTGGGGTTGGGGGAGGCAGCCACAAGCCAAGGACTTAGGGCACCGCCAGAAGCTGGGGAGGGTGGAGGTGGGGGAATTCTACCCAGGCTCACGGGGAGCACGGCCTGACCACACCTTGATGCTGGACTTAGTCTCTGAAATGGAGAACCCATTTCTGTTGTGTTTAAGGCTCCCAGTCTGTGGGGCTTTGTTACGGCTGCCCTAGGAAACTCAGACAGAACCATGCCCTGCCTGGCTGCCTCCCTCCCGGCGGCTTGGGGGGGTCTTGTCTACAGGCACGGCGGTTGTAAGCACAGCTCCTCCCCCCCACACGCATGCGCGCGCACACACACACACACACACACACACAGACACACAGGCACAGGCACACCCCTCCCAGGCAGCTTTCTCTCTGCCCTCCTGAGAGAGGCTGCTGCTGTGTGCGGGAGAGTGGCAGCCCCCGGGGCCTGGCTTCCTCACCACTAGCTCTGTGACTGGGCAAGTGCTTCTGTTTCTTCATCCTTAAAATGGGGATAGCGCCCTGGCCGGTGTGGCTCAACGGATAAAGCGTCGACCTGGGCATGGAGGGGTCACGGGTTGGATTCCCAGTCAAGAGCACATACCTGGGTTGTAGGTTCGATTCCCAGCCCCAGTTGGGGTGCCAGAGGGAGGCAACCAATCCATGTGTTTCTCTCTCTCCTCCTCTTCCCTCCCTTCCATTCCCTCTAAGACAGTGGTTCTCAACCTTCCTAATGCCGCGACCCTTTAATACAGTTCCTCATGTTGTGGTGACCCCCAACCATCAAATTATTTTCATTGCTATTTCATAACTGTAATTTTGCTACTGTTATGAATCATAATGTAAATATCTGATATGCAGGATGTATTTTCATGGTTACAAACTGAACATAATTAAAGCATAGTGATTAATCACAAAAACAATATGTAATTATATGTGTTTTCCGATGGTCTTAGGCGACCCCTGTGAAAGGGTTGTTCGACCCCCAAAGGGGTGGTGACCCACAGGTGGCGACCCACAGGTTGAGAACCGCTGCTCTAAGAAAAAGAAAAAAACAAGGAGAGCAACAGTCTTTACCCCCAAGGGCCCTGGTGATGTAATGAGTGACACGCGGGTTCCGTGTAAGAACCACGTGTGGATGTGGGAGAGCTCAACGGTTACTGCCTCTGTCATGATTCCCGCCCAGTGGCTAGCGGGATGCTTTACGCACAAGCAGTGAGTCAGTGTTTGGTATTGATTTGATAAGGACTTGAGGGCCATTTTTTTTTTCTACCAAGGAAAGTACACACACACACACACACACACACAC
>NW_006283631.1:2945230-2961542 GCF_000327345.1 Myotis davidii
TTTGAAGGCATTCCAGAAACACTTTCTCAAAAAGGAAACGAATGGCCTGTCTCCTCCCCAACCTCCAAACTGACTGCAAGCAAAGCCCCCAGGAGGGATTCTCGCCCGTGCTGACCGCTCCCCTGGGGGGTGGGAGGTACTTGAGGGGGAGGGCTGGGTTCTGCCCTTATTCATGGCCAGTGGCAGCAAGGAAAACAAGAAACCTAAAAAGATAAATAAAAGACAAAAACCAGGTTAGAACCTAAACCATGTCGTTAAAGGTCCCTGATTGTCCAGCATTTAGTCCTGGGACAGTGCCTGAGTCCCCTCTTCTGCAGACAGCAGGACCCCCCTCCCCCACCCAGTGCTGCTTTCCCCGTGTCAGTTACCTGCGGTCAACGCAGGTCCGAAAATACTAAATGGAAAATTCCAGACATAAACAATTCATAAGTTTAAATGGAGTGCTATTCTGAGTAGCGTGATGAAATCTCTGCCCCAGGCATGAATCATCCTTTAGCTGTATACGCTGCTGCCAGTCACTCAGCAGCCACCGCCGTTATCAGATATTTTAGGAGAGAAGGAGGGAGAGGCCACATTCACATAACTCTTATTACAGTACATTGTTCTATTTTATTATTATTAGCTTTTTAAATTTCTTTATTGATTAAGGTATTACATATGTGTCCTCATCCCCCCATCACCTCCCGAATCCCCCCCACTCATGCCCTCACTGCTCCCCCCCTGCCCCTCCCCCGTTGTCTTAGGCTTATAAGCATGTATACAAGTCCTTTGGTTGATCTCTCCCCCTATTATTAGTTACTGGTGCTAATTTCTCCCTGTGCCTAATTTATAAATTAAACGTTATCATAGGTAGGTAGGTAGGAATGTATAGAAATAACTTATATATATGGGTCCCAGGTATCCACTGAGGGTCTTGGATGGTATCCCCAGATAAGCAGGGAGGACTTTAATTAAAAAGAAATCTGTGGCAAAGAGCTACTCATTCCTCCCTTCAGGGTATCCAGGCTCATGGTCATTTGCTTTGTTTGCTGAGTTTTCCTTTATATAAAGAGCCTTAATTCTGGAAAATATTAGAGCAATGTGCTGGCCTCCGGCTGTGCTCTAAGAAAGGGATGTGGAACTTCCTAATCTGTTTCACAGATGGGCAGTCCTGGCAGCTGGGATGAAGGGACTGGGGCTGTGATTGGCTGTTCCAAGAACCCTCCTTCCCTCAGGAGCCAGCCGCTGTCCCCTCCCCCAGCGCCAGGTCGGCTCTTGCAAAAAAATGTCTGATTAGCTTTTGTTTTTTAATAATAGCTTAGCACCATGTGGCTGCAGCAACTGGTGTATAAGCCACAGAGGGAGGACCACCTGACCTTGAGCTTCTAGACGGGAAGCCAACACACAGTGGGCAGTTTACTGTACTCCTCAAATCTAATGAATCAATGTGAAAAACAAAGACCCAAGTTTAGATATGGGTTGGGGACATCCATAGGAGTTGCTTTGGACTTAATATGCTGTTAAATGACTTTCTGTCTCCCCGCTCCCCAAATATATTTTTATTGACTTCAGAGAGAGGAAGGGAGGGGGACAGGGAGAGAGAGAGAGAGAAACATCAATGATGAGAGAGAATCATTGATCGGCTGCCTCCTGCACATCCCACACTGGGGATCAAACCCACAACCCAGACATGTGCCCTGACTGGGATCTCCTGGTTCATAGGCCCACGCTCAACCACTGAGCCACGCAGGTCGGGGACGTTCTGTCTTTTTTAAAGCCTGGGGGAGTGCTTGTGGTCCAGGTACAAAGTGGAGGGAGCAGCTTTTTGTTTCCGTTTGTGTTGGTGTATTTATTCTCTTTTGTGCTTCTTTTCGTTCATCCCAACCTCCCAGAGGCAACCACTAGAAATGGTCTTATGTGTATTATTCTGTCTGTAAGTGCTCTTAGAAAAGATATTGTTGGTTTGTGTGCAAACTTTAATTTAAAAGATGTTTGTACGTGATATGTATGCCATGCATTTTGTTGTTTCCGTTTTCAAGCACAGCATTTAGGGTCTACCTGTGTTACCATCTGTGTGGCTAGTTTGCATGGCACTCCATGGCAGGCACCCCAGTTTATCTGCCCTCCCCTGCCCCCAGGAGGGGACACTGGATTGCCTTCACCTTCCCACCACACACACATTGCCTCCAGGAACATCCTCCTGTGAGGCCCTTAGGAGGCCCTGTGCCAGTTTCCATGGAGACATAACCAGAACTGGGGTAGCCAATTCGTAGGGTGTAGGTAACTAGGTTTGACCCAGTGGGCCAAACTGCCCCCCCCCACACACACACACACCCTCAGGCTGCCTCTGGGCACCCTCCCACCAGCCATGCAGGAGCAATCTCGACTGGCCCTGCCCACTTTCTAATTCATTGCTGTCTGCTCATTGTGCAGGGGTACCTCACTGCTTCCTTTATTGTGTTTCTCCAGTTGCTCATGGGGCTGAGCTGGCCTTCAGAGCTTTTGGCATAGAGACCTGTGCAGTGCTCACGGCGGTCCCCTCGGCCCGGCAGGCTGGCTGGCCTTCTGTAATACAAGCATCCTTTAAATGTGGTTGGTTTAATAATGTCCTGATAGGAAACGTGCATTCTAGCGATCATTTCTGATCTTGAATTACGAAACTGTTTGTGTTTACATCCTAGTAAGACTCCTGTCTGCCCACCACATGCTTCTCTCCATTTCCAGTCCCCACCTTGGTTCACCTTGGTCACCTGGCCCCTGCAGTCCCTGCACCACCAGCTCGCTCCTTCCATCTCAGAGGTATCTTTTCACAATGCTTCCTTCCCGCCCAGGGCTTTCTGTTTCTCTAAGCATAAACCCTCGCTGGAGCCTGCAGGGGCCGCTCCTGCCTCTTCCTGAGCCCATCCTTGGCCCCCTGACTGCTCCTCCCGCCTTCAGCCATCTGCTCCTTCTGTGCTGAATGATTTCCCAGCTCCCCTCCCGAAGCCCCAGCCCCACCCCCCAAGGCAATGCCTTTTTCATCTTCAGTGTTCAGCTCAGAAGTCCAGCTCACGTTCCCATCCCGAGGCTGGGTCAGTTCTCCGGGACCGTTCATAGCTCTTCCGTCACCCACAGTCAGGTTCCACAGTGATGGGCCTAAGTCCCCTCCGGACCTCACCGCCCAGGGGCGGGGCTTTCTGTTGTGTTCCCTGGACTCTGCACCTCGCACAGGCTCCCAACCGGGAGACACCCAACGCATCCTAGGGCGGATGTTGGACAACAAAGACCTCTTTATGGCAGAATAACTTTAACCCACACAGAGCACAATCCTAAAGAAACGGGAGCAGGAGACACTTTGCACAGACAGTGTCCCTGATGAAGGCCCGAGGCCGAGGCCCCGGCCCCAATGCCATTTATCTCAGGAGATCAGCCAGCAGCCTCTGGGGAACTTGTGACTCAGAGGAAGGGAGAAAGGAGAGGCCTCAGGGGGAGATAAAAGGGCTGCATCCTGATAAGTGACAAAGTGCCATCAAAAATATAAACATCTTATTTTGAACAAAATGTAGACGCTTTTAAGAAGCCTAATTAAAACAAAGTAAAGAAATCAAATCGGGAGGCAAATAGCTCGCAGGCTCTGCCGCCACCCGGTCTCCCGACACAGGATACGCATCCCTGCTCGCTTCCTGGTGCTTCCAGAAAGCCGTGCAAAGATAAGCCTTTTACTAAAAATGTTACGTGCCTGGGGCGGGTCCTCACCATGACCTGCCCAGTCAGGAATGTCTGATCAGATCTTGCTTGTCGGCACTGCGAGTCCTCAAGTGAGGGAGCCATTGAATCCTGATGCGACCGTCACTGGTCCTCAGAGTTCTCCCTGTGCACTCTTCCCTGGGCGATGGCATCAGATTCAGTGGCTCCTCCTGAATCTGCTTCTATACACCCAGCTGCCTCCGGGGCGGCTGCGATGTCCCCCTGCATCAAAGATTGCACCTGCCAACTCGCTTCCTCCTCCTCTTCTCCGGAATGACCCTGACCCCACTCACCCCACTAGCAGCCTGAGGGGCATCCCTGACTCCTGGGTAGTATCCCCTTCGAGGGGTATTGCTTCTGGCATCTCAAGGGTGTGTTAACCTAGATGCACATCTTAAATGGCAGCCTTTCACTAAGGAATTTATGATCAGATCTCCCTGTGAAGTTACTTCCGTAGAACCCCATTTTTACCCACAACTCCATTCCCACGCCTTTGCCTAGCCAGCACCTGCTTCTCAGAGAATTAGTTGAGGCTTCACCTGCCCTAGAAAGCCTGCTGGTAGGCCGCCCTCAGCCACACTGATGAGCTAGCTACACCACGTGTCCACTCAAGAAGCAGGTACAGTGGGCCTTGACTTACGAGTTTAATTCGTTCGGAGACAGAGCTTGTTAAGGAGCTCGTTAACTCAAATTACTCTATCAACTCCATGCAAAAAATCGGCCGAGAGACAGCTGGTATCTCAAAAAACTCGTTAGTCGGGACACTCCTAAGTCAAGGCCCCACTGTACTGGTAAGACTGGCCTGGATGTTACATCTCCTGGGTGCCTGCCACAGGAGCAAGCAGACAGCGAATGAGTGAGAAGACAGATGTTTATGAATTTTGTAAATTGAGGTAAAAATGTTTCAGTTTACACTGGAACTTGTTTTAAGATTGAAAATGAGTCCTAAGCAAATTACTCCTGGGCGCTGGGTGCTCCCCTCCCCCCAGAAACATTGACAGATACACTCATGTGTTTACATGTTCTTTACACAAATGCCTGCCACAGGATCCTACCCCTCCATTCTCCAGTTTCCCGGGATCTTTTAAGAAACTACAACAGTAAGGGATGCTATCTGGTCTAGTTAAGACAAAATAACCCTGATTGGTTATTATGTTCCTGGGATGAGCCAAAGGAAATGGATGTTTCCAGAATTAACTTAATCGGGATTATGTGAAATAACCTCAGCTCCACGCAGCACAAACTTCTCTCTTCTCTAGAAAATTCTCCTTTTACTGAGTGATCATTTAGCACTAAAAAATGATAGAAACAAAAATAGATGATGGTGTCCGGCCAGCATGGCTCAGTTATTGAGCATCAACCTATGAACCAGGAGGTCACAGTTTGATTCCTGGTCAGGGCACATGCCCTGCTTGTGGGCTTGATCCCTAGTGTGGGGCATGCAGGAGGCAAAGGGAAAAAAAAGATGATGGCAAACAATATAAAGGTCTCCTAAACAGTTTAAATTGCTTTAATGGTCTGGGCATATATACTCTAAAAATATGCATTGGGATCAATTCAAAAGTTTAAAAAGGCTGAACATGCATGTCCAAAGCGTAGAAGTATGTCTGTTGTGGAAGCTGCAAGAGAAGGAGAGGCCCTAACAGCTGAGGTCTGGTCCAATGGCAGTGATTCATCCTGTCCCACCTCCGACCCACTGGTAGCTCCCTGTGCCACACCTGAGTATGGGTGTCCCCTGGATCGAAGCTGATGTATCATCTCCTCCCAGACTCCTTCCTCGACCACCTGTTGGTATACACAGACACCGGGGAAAGCCCTGAGATGGAAAACCCACCTCTGTAAGGAAGGCTGGGAAGCACTGAAGAAAGGGCAGGCCACTCCAGTCTGCCAGTTTAGTCTGTTAAGGGAAATTTACATTCGAGGCAAGTCTTGGCCTAAAGAATTATATGGAGCAGGGCAGGATGGGTGGGGTGCCGGCGTCAGAGAATGGAAACTGCTTTACCTGCTTGCCCCGGGGCAGGGACCAGCACGCGGGGTGGGAGGTGGGGGGCACAGGGAGAGGGTCCATCAGACGGTCTCTGAGGGATTTAGGGAGACAATCTCTGTTCTGGCCCTGATCTAGCTCGTTGGTCTGGCAATGGTTGTGCCATGGAACAGCCTCTCCTCCACACCACCTCATAATAGTAAACGTAGTCACTCTGCCCCCACCACTCCATTTCTTCGGTTATCACCATCTGAAAACCATTATTTATTACTGGGTACATCTGTTCGACCAGGAGCAGAGGAGGGAGAGCGGGTCTGTCTCCCTCAGTGGCAGCCCTGGGCCCAGGACAGGGCGTGGACGGGCACTGAGGTGGGGGACGAAGGTCCTCCTTCCACAGCCCTGAACACACATCTACTCTCCTGCAGCTGCTCTCATACAGCCAACCTCCAGCCTCCATGCAACTGTTCCCTTTCTCATCCTCCCTCTTGTGAGTGGGTGTCAGCTAGCAGGCAACATGGCATGATCAGACCAAAATACGAGATCTTTTCTCCTAAAAAACACCGATGTTATTCAGGTACGACTGTGACAGCAACCATTTCCGTGCCATGTTATCCCAGGAGTGTGAGTTTGGGGTATGCAGATGTTAGCAGAGCTTCCACCGGCTAAGAGTCAGTTTCTATATTCCAGATTAATTCAAAGAAGGAATGTCAAGTTGACCTGGAGTTCACCACAGAGCACTACAACCCAGAGGTAAGCTGCTGTCATTCATGGAGTCTTTTTGTTGTTGTTGTTGTTAATCCTCACCCCCCTACACAGGCCGACCAGGGCTGGGGATCGAAACTCCACCCTCACCTCCCCAAGTACATGCCCTTGACTGGAATCAAACCGGGAATGCTTCAGTCCTTGGGGCCGATACTCTATCTGAACTGGTATCTTATTAGCAACTCGTATGAATTTATTTTTCTGAGTAAGAATACTAATATATAATGATGTAGAGGTGGGTTTTTTTCTGCCTTTGTTTTCAAGAACGGAGGAGCCGAGCAAGGCAGGACCTCGATTCCACTCCTGCCACGTCACGGCCTTTTGGGGGGCTGCATGCACAGCAGTCCACCCAGCACCACCCTCCTTCCTCAGCCCGGGAGGGAGTTTCAACAGCTCCCTCTGGTACCCCTCCCTAGCACCTCAGAGGCCTCCGAGTGACTCACTCTCAAATGCCAACCTGTTCCTCTGCCTGTCAGCTGGTGACATTTCTCATTAGCAGAGCAGCAGAGCATGCGGCCAGCTCCAGAAGCTGCCTTACATAGAGGCTTTCTGTGAGACACACGCGGGACCGGTGCTTGCCATAGGCGTCTGTAGCCCCTACATCTGACCAGGCACCCAGGGTTTGCCAATTCCCTTTTCCCTGTTCCCAAGAAGAGAGTAAACAGAGAACATACAGTAACTAGACCAGACGAACTTCCATGCGCTGGGCGAGGCTGGGAGGCAGCAGCAGGGTGGAGGCCAAAATCCCCTCTCCGTGGTGCTGAGTGGAAGCGGCCAGGGAAGAGCAGGAGGCGGCCAGCATTGAAAGGTCTTGGGTGGCAGAGCTGGGGGTCAGGGGGCACAGCCGTGACCCCCCAGCCCGATGCTTCTGGAACAAGGCTGCCAGTATTCAGAAACAAGCCCTAACAAGACAACAATATACTCTCACGTAGCTAATTCACCTAAGAATTAAAATGTTTCTTAAAGCTTAAGGAAGATGCCTTTCATTTCTAGAGCTGCAAACTGAAAGCATTGGATTAAAGCTAAAGGGGAACAATTACTAGATTATTTTTGATCAACAATATGTGTCTCTGACGAGCACAGCTCGCTAATTGAAGTGTCCCTGTCAGGGGGTGAGGAGTCTTTCATCTCCAGACAACGGCTTTGATTCTGTGGCGCTGTTCTGGGGGGTAGAGAGAGGAGAGGAAAACAAAAAGGGGCGATACCTGGTTTTCTCTCTTCCTTGGAAATGGCTTTGACATCAAAGCAGACTGTGTGCCGGCCTGGTTCTGCCTTTGGTAATCCTCTTCCTGACGCCCGCCACCTTTCTCCACGTTGCACTATTTATCAGGATTTTCACACACCACGGGCATCTCCTCTGGTTCACAGCTCTCGGAGGAACAGTTGCCCGCTGGAAGCCCATAAGCAGATCCCATTTTAATAACAGTTTGTTTCCTTGGGGGCTTTTTTTCTTTTTAAGTTTATTTTTGGTTGTTGTTGACATTTGAAACTCTTCCAGTTTAAAGGACTGAAAACGTGAAAAGAATTCAACAGCTTAACCAACCACATTGTGACAGGGGCCCATGAATGGGTGTGAGTGGGGCCATGGCTAGAGGCCCGGGAACTTCCTCAAATTCCAGGCCGTGTTGTTGGGATTTTTCTGGGACTAGGCTCCCTGGCTTTTGACGTGGGGTTATGGACTGTGTGACCTTTGCAAAAGGGTGAAATGAGTCAGACGCTTGAGTGCCTTTGAAGCACCCCCTCTCCCGCCCCAGCTGTCTCTGGGTGGAACATTGGGGTGATCCCAGAATGCTCAGCACATGCACATTTACATGTGAATGCAGGCAGGCACAGCTAGGTCACCCTGTAGTTGGATTAGTCCCATGTGGGTGACTTCTGCCTCCACTGCATCTGCATTAGATGTGAATGGACATAGAGTTAGTACAGAGCCAGGGCTTTACAAGACAGACGTGAGCTGGAGCCGTGGCCCACCACTTCCTGGCGTGACATGCAGTAGCTTCCTCTTTAAACTGCGGTATCTTCATCTGTAAAATTGGGACAAGACCGAGTTCATAGGGCAGCATGAAGATGTGGCCATTTTTACTCATAGGAACCAGCTTCACCTTCGGGTTCCAGTTAGAAAGCTGGAGATCCAGCTCGACATGTTGGTCCACAGCAGAGTAAAGCGCCCGCTCTCCTCGAGGCTCGAGCAGGCAGTACTCACGGGCATGGCTGGTGTTTCTCTGGGACAGGCCCAGCATTGTTTTGTAAGAGAATCATTTTTTTTTTAATGGATTTTTAGAGAGAGGAAGAGGGATAGATAGAAACATCCATGAGAAAGAAACATCATCTATCGGCTGCCTTCTGCATGCCCCATTACTGGGGATCAAGCCTGAAACCTGGGCATGTGCTCGGACCCAGAATTGAATGGGCAAGCTCTTGGTTCCGGGCTGCAAGAAGGACAAGAAGAGCAGCAAGGATTAGAAAATCTATTTGAAGAAATAATGTCAGAAACCTTCCCACAAATAGTTGGGACAAAACCGAGTTCATAGGGCAGCATGAAGATGTGGCCATTTTTACTCATAGGAACCAGCTTCACCTTCGGTTCCAGTTAGAAAGCTGGAGATCCAGCTCGACATGTTGGTCCACAGCAGAGTAAAGCGCCCGCTCTCCTCGAGGCTCGAGCAGGCAGTACTCACGGGCATGGCTGGTGTTTCTCTGGGACAGGCCCAGCATTGTTTTGTAAGAGAATCATTTTTTTTTTAATGGATTTTTAGAGAGAGGAAGAGGGATAGATAGAAACATCCATGAGAAAGAAACATCATCTATCGGCTGCCTTCTGCATGCCCCATTACTGGGGATCAAGCCTGAAACCTGGGCATGTGCTCGGACCCAGAATTGAATGGGCAAGCTCTTGGTTCCTGGGTCGACTCTCAACCGCTGAGCCACACCAGCCAGGCAGAAAGCAGGAGTTTAAAAGACAGCAAAGAATGAAGGACAATTGTGTTCAGCTATGAGCACAAAAATCACTTTCTATAAAGCAAAGACCACTACATCTGTTGAGCCAGTGATACCTGCCATGTACAAGGAACTTCTCAGTTTTGTGTGTTTGTGTACTGGGGTGGTGGGGAGAAGGAACCAAGCTATTTAATTCCAAACTCTTTATTTCAGGAAGGCGAGGAACGTTTGGGGAAATGTTCCGCTCAAGTATTTTTCAAGAATGAGAAACCCAGGCCCACCATCAATGTCACCTGTATGCGGTTCATGGAGAAGAGCAAAAGACAGCAAGAGGATTACCTGCTCTACAAGCACATGAAGCAGCTCAAAGACCCCTTGGATGTCATCAGCATACCTGGTATGGACCAGCTGATCTGGAATGTCTCTGTCCAGGAATGCATAAAATTATGAAGTCTTAAAAAAAGAATGATCATTTAAGTTTTTATCCCCCAAATGGCACTTTAATCCAACTATAAAATGTGGCATTTAAACAAAACTTGTTATTTAAACAAAACTCAGAAGTACATTTTCCTGTTCTTCACCTCCAGTACAATGTAGGATCTGTGCTCTCCAGGACCTGGGCAAGGCAAGAGGTGCCTCTCCAAGGAATGGGTAGAAGTCTTTGCAACAGGACACATATGTAGGGGTGCACTTTTCCGGGGAGAGTCTAGATAGAACCTGAAGTGACATTGCTAGCAGTTTCTGGTGGTGGCTTTGGAAACTCGAGGTGACCCCATCCAGGGCCAGCACTGTGCCCATCACGGTCGTCTGCCCCAGGGCTGAGCAAGCCGACCGTCGTGGGGCCTTCTTGGGGGGGGGGGGGCGCAGAGGAGTCGAGTTGATCTTATTTTAGAGCGAGAGCTAATGGGCAGCGGTGCCATCTCTAATAAGAGACTTGCCCTCTGCCCTGAGTGACTCAGCGGAGTGGAGCAGAGCCCATCTGTTCTGGCACTCAGCAGGGTGCGGGCAGCATGGACGCTCAGCTCTTACCGGCAAATTCTATTTCCAAACCACAAGAGTCACCTCTGGATCTGCACTGGGGTATTAAGCTTGACATCTGACCAGTGCTGCAGCACTTCCCTTCCCACCGCCTGTCACAGTTCACTTGTTCGCTCAGAGACCGGGACAGATCTGCCTCAACGTGGGGGCCCACGGTCTCCATTCCTGAGCTGTCTGTGCCCCGTCAATGTTCTTAAAACCCGAGGCGGGCTACGACGCCCGCGTTCCTCAAGTTCAGAAGCTCGGATAACTCTTATTGTAGCTCTCCGACGACTTAGATGAAACCCTGTTCCAAATAATTGTGAGGAGCAACTCAAATCCCATGTTATAGAATTTGCTTATATTTAGCACTGCCTGAAATATACGGGCTAATGGCAAATACTTTATATAGTTATTTAGGGATTTTTCTTCTCCTCTTGGCATTAGTTGGGGAAATAGGGTTTTATATATCCTCCTTAAAACACAAATTTTAGAAAATGTATAGGACCTCTTCTTTGAAGATTTGCCACAATATCACTAGATTTTGGACACTTGTTAGTAGTGCGGGTTAATTGGTTCTTGTTCAGTTAATAAAGCCTGTATGCCCACAAGGGTCGTTCGATAACAAGCCATCTCAATGTGGCTACTATGAAGCATCAAAAAAAATTTTTTTAACAGAATGTACCTCTCATCCACAAAATTTACAGTTCTCTTGCCACTTTCAATTCAGCAGAGACATTTAATGGTGCTGTTTATAGCCTGTCCATGTATATAAAATTATCTACTTAGAATGGGAAAAAAGAGTTTGGCTTTAGACGAAGTGAATAAAAACCATGGAGATATCCGTGGAGTAGCCAGTTCCAATCTCAGCGGATTCTCCTGAGCTGTTCATCTGTCCACGGTTCTGGGCCATCATAGAGCAGTTTCTCTACCATTGATGTGAGACCATCAAATCCACTTCAGGATATCCTTGCTGCACATTGTTTTCCCCCTAGAAGAGTTGTCTGGATTTTATTATGTGTAAAAATGTCACCTTTTCTAATGAATTCATAAGCTTCTATTAGACGAGCCCAAGTCTACTGCAGACGAAGGAAAGGACTGAGGCGAAGTCCTCCTCTGGGTTCTAGGGCAGGGCCACCAGCATTTATACTTTCAAATTTCCTTATTAGTCACTGTGTTCAGTTCAACTAATTTATCTTCTCTGCTAATGGGTTGTCATCTCACAAGTCCACGAACAGTTATCACACAAATTACTTGCTAAAATGTGAGTTCCTAAAAGTCACAAGAGGTCCTTTATTAATCACTGTATCCCTCCTTCTAGCGGTGTCTGATATTAAGTAGAGTTTTTTGGCAAATGTTTGCGGAATTAAAAAGATTGCAGGTACAAAAACGCCGCAGGAAAAACCCCCTGATTGATGTGTTAAAAAGTGATAGAAATGTTGCCAAAGCGTTGATCAGAAATGGACAGACATCAGGCAGGTCGGCAGAGACCTTTCTGTGACTATAATGACAGTAGACCCCAGACCAGGTTATGTGGCGAAGATCACCGAGAGATGTTTTGATCTAATTAGGAAAGGCTTCTCAACTAAAAGATGTTAGATGAACTGAGCATCATTATAGCTCTTCTTTTGCATTTATATAGCACAGCACACGGCCATGACACTGTCTTATAGCAACCTGACTCGAAGCACGTAAATCTCAGTATGATGTAGAAAGAAACAAATATTGCTCAAGGTCCTGCTGTGAGAGAGATGGCTGATATGACTAAGCCCTTATTTAATTGCTGAAATTTCTGAAGTTTTTTCCCAAAATGCTTAATATAATTTTGTGTGTGTGTGTGTGTGTGTTCTCAGACAGTCATGGACATATTGATCCCTCGCTCAGACCCATCTGGGACTTAGCTTTCCTTGGCAGCTCTTACGTGATGTGGGAGAAGACAACGCAGTTCTTACACTACTACATGGCCCAGCTCAGCAGTGTGAAGCAGTGGGTAAGGAAAATGGAACATTAACTTGTGCCACAAGAGATAAAACCAAATGCAGTGTGCTTAGACTAAATTAATGTGAGTTTCCAATTTCACAGCAAGAGTTTTAATTGCATTTCACTCATTCAATAAATATGCGAATGCTTGCAATGGGCCAGGGGATGGATATAGCAGAGGACAGAAAACACAGTGCAGCTGCCCATAGGGAGATGAATTCTAGTGAGGGAAGACAGTGAACAGATGAACAGGCAAAGATGTATCAAATGGTGGTGAGAGCTGTGGAGAACAATTAAGTATAGTCTAAAGGAGGGCCCTTCAGAGTTGAGCAGAAGTGACGCTGGAGCAGAGGCCAGAGGAGTGACAGCGGGCCCTGCTCCCACAGGGAAGAGGCCTTCCTGGTGTGGCCGATGGGTGGAGAGAGATCAGCGAAGCCAGTGTGGTGGGAACGGGGGTGGGGTGTGGGGTAGGGGGGGCAGGCCAGGAGGGGCCAGTAGTTCATGTCAGGCCCGGAGGCTGTTAGAAGATTTCTCTCTCTTTCTCTCTTTCTCTCTCTCTCTCTCTCTCTCTCTCTCATTATGCGACGTTAGCTGAGGAGTGACATGCTCTGACTTACAATAGGATCATTCTGGCTGCTCTGTTGAGAACAGATTGTACAGACACGAAGGTGGAAGCAGGACAGCCAGTAAAGCACTGCAGTAACCCAGGCACGGCCTGGCGGGAGCTGGGCCAGGGGGTGGCAGTGCAGGTGGTGAGACACTTGGATTGAGGATATGTTCTGAAGACAGGCTGATAGTATTTGCTGATGGGTTGGGTATGGACAGCAGAGGGTGAGAAAAGTTGAGGGTGATTTGTAGGATCTTGGCCTGAGTAACTGGAAAGGGAGATTTCATTAACTGATTGGAGAAGACTACAGGAAAAAACAGAATTAGGGAGAAACTAGCTTGATTTGGGGCACACTAATTTCTATGTCCAAGTAGAGGATATGTAGTCATCTGTACATAGGAGTCTCAGAACAGGGAAGGGCCGGGGCTGCACTTGTCACACGGTAGGTGTTTTTTTAGGCCATGAGACTGGCTATCACAGAGAATGAGTGTTACATAGAGCAGAAAAGGAATTACGTAAGGCTTGAGCCCTGAAACGCTTCTAACGTTAGAGGTTGGAGACAGAAAAAGTGTTTTAAGGATGAGAATCAACTGACTGTATCAAAAGCGGATGGAAAGTCGAGTGAGATGAGGACTGAGGATTAAGCATTTGATTCGGGCGGTGGGAAGTCAATGGGAGCTTATCACAGCTGTCTCCCCCGCACAGCATGGGCAAAGCCCGCCTGGATAGGCTCAGGAGAGAATCGGGGGAGAAGTGGACACTCCATCTCTTTTTAAAAGTTGGCTATAAAGGAAGTAAAAGAAAGGGAGGGGCTATAGCTGGAGGATGGGCAAGCACAGAGTTGAAAGAACGTTTGTTTCAGTTGTATTTCTAGGTTTCAGTTGTATTCTAAGAGATTTAGCAGTAGATTTATATGTTGATGAGGAAAATCCAGGAGAGGGGGCAAAGTGGACTTGTAGGAAGGAGATAGTTGGAGTTAATATCTCTGAGCAGGTAGGAGCAGGTAAGATCAATCCAGATGACCTGAGGCAGGACCGTGGAGAGCGCACCTGGGCAGGAGGCAGAGAAGAGTGGCCGAGATGCTGGGAGGAGGGTGGATGGCATGGTGGTAGGTGTGGAAGTTCTATTTCAAAGGGCTTATGTCTTCTAAGTGGAAAGTGAGGCAGCCACCAGTTGCAAGCAAGCGTGAGACAGGTTTGGGAGTGCAAGGACTTCAGCATCACAGTGCACTGCAGGCCCAGGGGTCATCTGTGGTCGTGGAGTTAGGGGAGGACCAGCCCCTTTTGGCTGGGTGGTGAGGGCATGGAGTGAGCCAGGATTAGAGTTCTTGTTAGGCAAGTGTGATGTAGAGAGAGAGGCATTTCCAGAGTAAACAAAATCAACTACTGTGAGAGGCAAGCTGGGCTGACCGCAAGTATAAATGTCTACAAATCACTTCCTTCATGCTATGTGAAGCAGTACATTCACCCATGGATGGATCCTTGCACTCTTGCATCACGTCAGCACTAGGAATGCCCCTAACACTCTGATGGGCCTTGCAGAGGCCACTTGTAGATCAGACAACTACAAACACAGTTTTTCTCTAGATAGACACTTCTTTCCCTTTAAATAGTGCTTTTTAATAGAAATTACCACTTAATTGGTTGTTGCTATATAACTAGATAAAACAACTCTCCCTCTTTCTCGCTCATCTCCCAAGACAATCATATCCTTAACAAGTCTTCCGCCCTGAGAAGTCAGGCGAAACTTTGTTTACGGTGTGGAAGGCGGTGCCAAGATAATGAACTCAAGGAAATAATGAGAGGAAAACTCAACAGGCGCCAATCAACACAGAGACAACAGAGAGGAAATTAGGATCTTTTAACATCAGTGTTTTCCTTTCTCTTACAGTTGTGCATGACACATTGCCAAAATAAGCACCAGGACATACCACAGTGCGGGAGCAGCCCATTTCTCTCCCGTTCTAGTCAGGCCCTCATCTGTCTACCCATGTCCCTCAACCACCCTGCACGTGGGAAAGTAGGAACAATGGAGTCGTGGAAAACAAAAATGCTGGTTCATCAGAAACAGTGTCACAGATTAGGAGCTTGAGAGTTTCTTGCGTTGTGGGGTTTGGGTTTGGGATGAATAACTGAATATGTAACTGACTTGCTGGGTCACCCAAGACAAATTACTTCATCTCTTAGGGGCCGTTAACGGAGGATTTACTGAAGTCCTTGAAGCTAACATAAATCTAAATCACTGAATTGGGAAATTTGGTTTCAAGGTTGATAACCCATTTCAGCTCAGAGTTCTATTATTTTTAAATTCTGCCATTCGGTGGCCACTAAAGATTCCTGTGATTTTTCAGCAAAAGCGGCAACGTAACAAAAAGCAGTGATTTTCACTGCATTTTAGAGGGGAAGGGGAAGAGAAAGAGAGAGAAAGAGAAACATTGAATGGTAGTTTCCCACATGCTCCCCAATCACAGGTCCTGACTGGACTGAACCCACAACCTAGGCATTTGCCCAGGCTGGGAATCAAACCCGGAACCTTTCAGTGTATGGGATGACACTCCTACTGACTGACCCACACCAGCCAGGGCCAACAATAATTTTTATTTTTATTTTATTTTGTTAATCCTCACCTGAGGATATTTTTCTGTTGATTATTAGAGAGTAGAAGGGATCGGGAGAGACAGAAAGAGAAACATCAATGCCAGAGAGACACATCGATTGGTTGCCTCCGGCACGAACTCTGACTGGGGGTCAGGGATAGAGCCTGCAACCAAGGTACATGCCCTTGACCGGAATTGAACCCGCAACCCTTCAGTCCACAGGCCAACACTATCCACTCAGCCAAATCAGGTAGGGCAAGCAACAATTTTTAAAAAGTCACTAAGATCAGAAAATCTAGGTACTGTCCCGAGAGACTGGAAGCAGGATGGCAGGGCTGATAAAGCCACAGCCGTCCAGTACAGAAACAGCAAGTGACTGGAGATGCTCTGTGGCCCTTGGTAGCTCGGAAAGCATAGCGATTATTGTTTTTCCAAATGCTTTCTGGGTGGGAATTACCATCTTTACACTTAGGGTTAAACTCACATTTCAATGCAAGTGTGTCAGAAAGTGCAGGCTTATAAACCCACAGCTTCATATAAGCAAAGCCTGAGGGGCGTGCGGGCTATGAAAGAAAGGATTGAATACCAATGTAAGACCATCTTACTGGCACAATTATTGCGTTAGAACCGAACAACGGATGTCATTCCCAATACCATGAGGACTATGCCAAGGGCAGGGGAGATACTTGCTGGCTAGAGAAGAAGAAAAAGGACAAGGACTTTC
>NW_006283631.1:2961582-2965381 GCF_000327345.1 Myotis davidii
TGAGAATAGTACATCTGAGCATTGTTCCAACTCTTATCAACACCAGACATTGTCAGCAACCCAGACTACCTAATCTGCAGCCCGTCACTATCAATCAATTCAAGTCCTGCTGTCGAAAGAGGCCCCCGGTGGCCAAGGCACATTACAGAAACCATCTTATCTACCTTATGTATTCAGCTAAGAAATCTACTTTATCTTAATAGTCTGAGCTTACTCACTCTCTACTAAAACCACACTGGTTCTTCTAAGGATCATTCTCTCTTTTTGGGGGGGATTTGGGTAGGGGTGGAGGTGGAGGGGTGGTACAAAAGTAAAAGGGAACAAACAAAATACTTCCAGTCTGCCTCTAGGAAGATTAAAGTGCTGAGTTACCAGAAAATGTCACAGAAAATCACCGCCAATTTGGACTATAATGATGTGGCATTTTGTGACGATTTGAATAGACGCCAAGGAGATTATTTCTGAATAATATTAAAAATAATGACTTCTTGGCAGAGCTCCATTCGGCAAGGACAGTTTGAACCCTGGAATACCTTGCCAGCTGGGGTGTACACTGTCCCCTCTGAAGTTCTGTAAAAAGCCCCGCTGTTTGGTTTGGTTTAACGGTGTTTCCACCTGGAGGAGGAATAACCCATAAAACAGAAATGCAAGCGTCTGTTTCAGTGACTTCACTGAGGAGGGTCTTCATGAAATAGTACCTGGTTTCCAAGCATTATAATAATCCAATTTTTTTGTAAGAAAAAATGGGTAACACTGTAGCAGAATAGTTTGTCAAATGGAGTTGGAATCCCAGTTTCCAGACTTGCCTGTTTTTTCTTTTTTGCCTCAAATCTGTAGACAGCCATGATTCAGAAATGCTGTTTGCAGAAACAGAATAAGAAGGCATTGACCTGAAAAACATGTTAAGTTTATAAGGAAAACCAATTTTTTTTTTATGATAAAAGAATACATGGTTAATAGAGAGGCCTTGAGAAATAGTGCGGGCAGCACAAAAGCTTGAGACAAGTCATACAATGCAGTGGCCTGCTGGTATGGGCCATCTTGAGGCCACCATTTCCTTTCAAGGTCAAGATAGTTACCAGATGAAGGTCAAGCAAGGCTACCTACACCCTTAAACCCAACAATGCCAAACTGACCACTGGGGTCTCCAGAAACTGTTTTTTTATAAAAGCGACACTGGGTATCCTCTCATGAGTTCTCTGACTGTACAGCCTGTGCCTCCGATACTTGCTTTGACTATTCGCATGTTCACTGCCAGGCAGGAGGGGAGGAAATCTACCCATGATGCAGACACACAGAAAAACAGTCAATTTCTGATCAAACCAGGCCCTCTCATTTCCTCTCCCTCTAGCACCCTCCCCACCTGCTGGGAAGTTCATGGTTTGTAAAAATCTCCATCATTTTAAGCAAAATTTAATATCTAATCCTTTGGTTTGACTTTGCTTTTTTACATTAATAGTCTCAATAAAACCTAGTAGATTGAAATTATAAAATTAAAACTATGACCCGGCCAGTGTGCCTCAGTGGTTGAGTGTGGACCTATGAATCAGATCATGATTCCAGTCGGGGCACATGCCCGGGTTGTGAGCTCAATCCTCAGTGGGGGACCTGCAGGAGGCAGCCAATCCATGATTCTCTCTTATCATTGATGTTTCTCTCTCTCTCCCTCTCCCTTCCTCTCTGAAATCAATAAAAATATATTTTTAAAAATTATAATCCAAGTTGAATTTATTTTATTTTCTTCCCTTCCATTTTTACGATAGATAAGGACCCTAGCTTCCACACCCCCCGCCACCAAAAAAAAAAAAAAAAAAAAACCCACCAAAAAACCAGGAAGTGTCAAAAATAAAATAGGAAATTGGTTTAGTTACTAGTAAAACTTACAGAAATCAAGTGAATAAGAGGTGAGGAAGATTGCCTGCCACTTTACAAATAAGCAGTGCACTGGTTGAAGAGAAGCCTTTCAAATTCTGAGCTAATCTACACCTACCTGTTGGTTACACTAACTTTTTTTTCCTTTCTCTAGAAAACAGATGAGGATGCCATTGATTTTGACTATACGGTCCTACTCCATGAATTCTCAACACAGGTAAAACACAACATTATACATAGACTTGTTTTTACCAGAATTTTTTGCAGCTCTTAATGTTTTAAAATCCCTATTTTCTAGGAAATCATTCCCTGTCGTATTCACTTGGTCTGGCACCCGAGCAAACCCCTTAAAGTGAAGTACCACTGTCAGGGGCCGCAGGCACCAGAGGAAGCCTCTGGAATTGAAGGATCAGCTGCAGCACCGACGATGGGACTTACCAATTACTGAAAAGGAAAGAAGAAGACCTGCTGTCCCAAATGCTAAACACAATGACTGTACAAAGTAGCCTAAGACATTATTCTAGTAAAATAGTCAGTGTCTAAGGCATCCTAATAATTCGGAAAGCCTGCGATGCTCAACAATGAAAAGATACTGGGTTTTTTAAAAGATAATATATTTCAATGAAAGCCAATTGTAGTGAAAATATTATCTGTTTAAAAGGAATTATACTATTTTTATGATTTTAAGCAAGTATTCTTTTATAACTTGATAGCTACTTTTAAATAAATATTACATTTCTAAATCAACTGTGTTAAGTATGTTTGTAGAGATTTGTAGGCAAATTCTGTGCTAAGAGGGATTTAAATGAACTCTTAATATTGCTTAATTCATATTTTACAAATAAAAATAGAGCGTCTCACAGATAAAGCCTAGTGTCTGCAAACATGTATTAAATGGGACAGTGATGTAACCGTAAGTATAGAAAGTATTTACAGTTTTCACTTTTAAGGACAACTTGGACCCAGTGCTGGCATAAGTAATTTACAACAACAGGGGGGAGAGATTAACCAGGGAACTTATATGCATATAAGTGCACAGCTCATGGATACAGACAACAGGGTGGCAAAGGGTGGGTGTGGGGAGGAGGTGGTCAATGGGAAAAAAACAACAAACACAAAGGGGACATCTTTTACTTTTAACAATAAAATTTTTTTTAAAAAAAGGGAAAAATGTACAACAGACACAATATGTATGTAATCCGATTCTGTGGAGTACCTACTTCCCGAAAGGTAGGCAGAACTGGTCTAGGAAATGTAGCCACCACTTGCCTCTCAAAATTAGTGTCATGTAATGGAACGCTTACATTTGTGTGTGAAAACCGGTAGCGAGAGTCCTTGGCTAGTAAATTGGTTAGGAAGCATCAGCCTTAAAATATACCAAATCATTCATTTTAAGTCTGCACTATTAGAAAATTGGAAAAGTTCACACAGAAGAGAAACAATTTAAAGTCATGGATTCTTACAAAATGAAAGATGAATGTACTGTTACTTTTTAGTAGATCTAGTTTATATCTACACTAATAAAAGAGAAACATGGTAATTGGCGTACGACTGCTACCCTTCCCATTGGCTAATCGGCGAGATATGCAAATTAACTGACAGCCAAGATGGCAACTGGCAGCCAGGCAGCTTAAACTGAACATGAGGCTTGCTTGCTTCAGTGACGGCAGATACGCCTGCTGCTGCAGGCCTCTGAGCCTGCAGTTTAAGAAACATAGTAACATATAGAAGCTAAAAATAACTCCAGAAACCCGCTTTCAGAGCTGGGATCTCAGAGCTGGAGTTATACATGGAGTTATACATTGTTTCAATTATAGAACCGAAAGAAACCAGATACCTACTTTCAGCAGGGGAGGCCTAAGAGCTGGAGCCTCAGAGCTAAAGCTGGCCCAGAATTTAAAAAAAAAAAAAAGAAAAAAAGGAGGGG
>NW_006283631.1:2966128-2975826 GCF_000327345.1 Myotis davidii
GTCGTTATCTCCCGAGGGGTCCCAGACTGCAAGAGGGCACAGGCCAGGCTGAGGGACCCTCTCTTCCCCCCGAGTGCACAAATTTTTGTGCACCGTGCCTCTAGTATATATATATATTTTAAAACCCCAACCCTCTACATTCATCTTCCCAACATGCACTCAACTTAAAGAGCAGTAAGTATTCTGAAGCACTGGGAGACAGTCATTTAAAGAAAACATCAGATTCCCCACCTGTGGCAGAGAAAATATTTTTCTAAAATAGCAATCTATAATGATTAAGTCATGCCCAAACCAAAGGATAAACTCCTCTAACTGAAGTTCCCTACATAATGTTAAAAAATGGTGCCAAGAGCATTGGAATGGCATATTCAATGCCCTGTGATCTTTAGCTTAAGGGCTAGAAGGGTTTCAGCTTTCCAGAGTCTCACCTCACCCTCATAAAGGCATTTTTAATTAGTGAGATTACACTCAAGTATAACCATCATTCAAGCAGGTAAGAACTCTAAGGTAACCCTTTAACAGGTTTATTTCAGTGTAATTGATTATGAAGGGGAATTATACACACAGAGACAACGTACAAACACAATTACCTAATTTGTAAATTTACAAAACCCACAAAAGTTAAACCTACTAAAAGTTTCTCAGTGTCACATTAGAACATCTTATCTAACAAAAACTCTAAAAATTGCTGATTTGATTTTAATAATACTGATTTTGCTAGCTTACTGCAGAGGAAAATTACTTCACTGACCTTGACATAACATGAAAAACTCTAAATTCCCCAAGCCCTCTTTCATTAAGTCCAAATTCTGAATCACTCTGAGCCAATGACAGTTACATACAGCATCACATTAATTTTCTTAGCCTCTTTCAGAACTTTAAAACATACCCAATAGTACCAGAATTTTGTCTACATTCTATTTGATTCTACTCAGTTTCATTTTTTCTTACCTGAATTATGAATTGATAGAAGTTAAATAAGTTCTTTTGAGAGTCAGTTGGGAGTTTCTACAGTTGCCCTTAAATGATAGTCCTTCATGACATGAGTTTATTACATCAATTTTTTCTCAGCTTAGAACCTATTCTGTGACCTTCCCTGGCTTTCAGAGTGCTACAGTCACCTAACTTATTTGAATAAATGTTCCCTGGCACTTACTTGAATAAATGTTCACAATAAATTGTCTTGAATACAATTAACTGTTTCAATGATGCATTCCAGTGTTATTTGAAACACTTTAAGCAGCAATTAAAGCTCAAATTCAACAACTTATAGAGTTAGCAATACAAATAGCTGTCTTCCACAAAGAGATGTATTCCATCATGTCATAATTTACTACTACCTCGTGGCTGCCTAGTTTCACTGACATAAATTTTAAGACTCATCCACATTTCAAAAATATTAAAATAAAACTTCAGAATTAACAAAATTTCAGTGATTTCACAACTAAACAATCTGAGAGTGAGCAAGGAGGAAAGTAATAACAGAAAATTGCCTGTATTTCTTTTAAGGTACAGTTATCAAACTAAGAACAACTAGCCCAAACTCTAACATCACACAAAATAATTAGTTACAGGACACACCTGAATCAATCTTCCATTTCACATCTTGAAGGTGCAGGCAACACTGCAGTTGTCTTTAACCTTACCTGCTATTATAATCACTTGGGAAACTTTTGATCTTGATCCAGAGAATCAGACCACCTGGGGTTGGCCTGGGTGTTTCTTTCAAAGCTCCCCAGGTGACTTTCTAAGAGTGGTAGGGACAGGAATCAGGGCAATACTGATTGTGCTGCTACCATTCTTTAATACAAGCAATACCGTCTTTCTTTAAATTAACCAACACTTATCCTTCACAACTGTAGTAGTCTCCATTGATTTCTTTCTCGCTACAGACCTTGGCTGATATATGGTCTTTGATCAACTATAACCTAATGAGTTAGCAGGAAGTGTGGGTTCTGGTCCTGGATTTGTTCCAATGAAATCCTATTCTACTTACTCCCACCAGCTAGACCTGTGTTGTTGCCTATGAAATGTTGGTGTTGGATTAGATAACTAAGCTCTTTTCTGATACTATATCTTTATGACCAGAATGTTTAACAAGTTAAAAACATCAACATTTGCCCATCTTAGTTCTAATTTTTATGACTGCTGGCAATAGCCAGAGGAACTGTGCTAAATTCCATGAAAGCATTTCTTCCTCAGGAACAATATTCTATGTTATTTTGAATGGCATGAGATGCTGATGAAATGCCAATGCAACAACATTTTTCAGGCTTGATGGTATTATAGCAACAGACATATTCATGGGGAAAAATGTGCTTGAGATGATGAATCATCAATTTAAGTTATCAACTGAAAACTGACCGAGCTGCATGGTCTTAGACAAGTGATTTGCCTTCTCTGCACTTTTGCTTCCTCTATTACAAAATGGACCAATAGTACCTACTTTCACAGGGGAGTGAAAACTAAATTAGATAATGCATTTAAAGCACTTAGCAAATGCCTTGAAAACATGTGCTCAATACTTTTAAAAAATCTTTTTTTCTAGAAACCTTAAGTTATAAAACCAAATCAAGAAAAACAAAGGAATTTAAACGTTATTTTATTTCTATTATTCACTAAGGAAAATAATTTGGATATGTCTATTACATCACATGATTTTGGGATAAAGTGATTCTGAACAATATGGTAGAATTGCCAGGGAAGTCCAACTTACTTCAAAAACAAAAGCTTAACATTTGTTCTTTCATGATCTCAATGAGTATTAGATGATAAATTCCAAATTCAACTAGCACTCAGTAGGTGAATGAACTGATTAGGCGGGAACTCTGAAATGTGTATTTCATTACTTAGAGCTGCAGAAACCTTCAGATGAACGTAAGTGAGAAGTGCATGTGCAAGGGCCTGTTTTTTACCTCATAGGTCCACAAGAAAGAAACATCAACACTCCTAACAGAAGGCAGCTACACATTTGCAGATGAAAACAATCAGCTCTACATAAAACAGCTAGACATTTAGCAGGTATTTTAATATACCAATGAAGAATCTGAAAAATGTACTCTATTAAGACCATATGGAACCTACTCTTAAATAAAAAAGCCTGCCTGTTAAAGATGACACTTCAAGAAGTGTCATGATATGTGCAATTCACTTTCAAGTGTTTAGCAAAAAAATAATTTTTTAAAAATTAAAAATATAAAAGTATGAGACATATAGACAACAAACAGATAAAACAAATATTGCAAAACAAATAATCAGATTAACAAATTGTTAACAGAACTGCTCATTGTTGAAACTAGACGGAAGGTATATGGTTGTTCTTTCAGTTTTTCTTTGTTAAAAATTCTTATGATAAAAATTTGAAAAGGAAGGTTACACACATCCTAAGCCTAGACGTGTAACTGATATGTCTCTTTCCACTTAAAATAAATATAAAATATATAACAGTAATAATCATATTTTATTTGAGTTTTTTTCAGTGAACTATAAAACCATTCAATAGAGTTGAGATATATCTGGTACATAGAATTAACTTTGATATGATAGGAGCTCCTGAATATAACAGAAAGGGCTTCTAAAATTTCTTGTTTCTGCCTGAATTCATTCCACTGGAAGCTATTAAAATATCCAAGCCCTGCAGATTCAGTTAAAGTTAGCCAATGTAAATGAGTAAAGTTAGTTCTTTGCTTTTCCTTTTTTTATAGGAAGTTGACCTGTAGCTTCCAAATACTTATTAATGAGGTCCTCTTGTGTGGCTGGTAAACATGGCTGGTATCTGCAGTACTCCATTGTGTACTCTCCCTTCCCCTGGGAGTTAAAAAAAAAAAAATAACAGAGATTTTAAAGAACTTTTTATAACTATCAGGTAAAGTCATGCAAGACAAGATTTTACAAATTCCATCCTTTTGTAGAGTAGTCTCTTAAAGGGCACTAAAGTAAAACTTAAATACTTGCTTACCTCTGTACATGACCTAAGCTCAGTGGAATAACCAAACATATCATTTAGAGGGACCTAGAAACAAACACAGTAGATATTTTAGCACTGCTTATTGAAAATATCTGAGAAAAAAACAGAGAATAGCCATTTAATTCCTTTAGACCAGTGGTCGGCAAACTCATTAGTCAACAGAGCCAAATATCAATAGTACAACGACTGAAATTTCTTTTGAGAGCCAAATTTTTTAAACTTAAACTATATAGGTAGGTACATTGTTATTAACTTAATTAGGGTACTCCTAAGCTGGCCTTTGCTAAAAACATGGTATTTTGTGGAAGAGCCACACTCAAGGGGCCAAAGAGCCACATGTGGCTCGCGAGCCCCGGTTTGCCAACCACTGCTTTAGACTTAGGTTTCTACTAACAACTCTTGTTTTAAAAGAACTTTAGCCAAAGAGAAACTTATTTTTGTTTTACTGCAAGTAGAAATCCTATTTGAATATAATTTCATTTGACAGTCACAACTGGAGACCAAATGTTTTGGTTGCACACAGTGGCCATCACGGACAGCCTTCCCCCATCCCCACTCCACTCTCTGGCCAGCTCAGCACTCAGAAGTGTTTCTCCTGTGAAACTGATCAAACAACTTTCCTTGGGACACCTTGATGACATGCTGACTGCACTGTCTTCTAGGAAGCTTCTGGAATGTGATAAAAGACTTTCTCCCGGGAGATTTAGGTCGAGAAAGGAAATTAAATATTAGCCCAACAAATTAGAACATAAATAAAGCACCGTTGCAAATAAAGTTATAATGAGAAAGATAATTAAATATCTAAGAAAAGAACATATTCACAAAAGGCCTACATGAAATGAACTATATTTTCAGCTTTTGCACTTAAGAGAGGCTCTAACAGCAAATTATAGAAATTGCCATATATATATATATATATAAAAGCCACAAATTCAACACTCAAATAGCCAGGGAAATGTGTCAATTCGTTCTACAATATCCCAAAACAAAAACTAACTCTAATTTCCTGCTGTGGTTAATAAAAGCAAGACTGGCAGTGACCAACAGTACTTACATCTGCATACAGTGTAAAATAGTCCTCAACTCCATCTTGTCCGGTGATTACCCCATGGCGCCGGTTAATTCCTGCAATCACTGTTCCCTGAAATTCATTCGGGGCCACAACTTCCACAGACATAATGGGTTCAAGAATACATAATGTTGCATTTGCTAAGGCTAGATTAAAAAAAAATAGCTTATTAATATTTAACAAACAGGAACACTTTTCTATCCAGATATACAAAAAGGGAGCTAGAAGGTACTCTCCCAAAGGTACACACAAAAATGACAAGGTTAAAATATTTAAACTGGTCTCATTTTTCTGATATCAGTAACAGTCACTCTTCTAAATGGAAATTTCAATAAGACAAAGCTAAGTTTTAGTATTTCATTACTGTATTTTTAACCTTAAAAATCATTAAGCTACAGAGGGTAATATAAAAGGGGTCTTAAAACCATACTAAAGTCCTTTACCATTTCAATCATGCAGTTGAGTTACTTATTCTCTCTGAAAATCTGCAGGAGTAAAGACACTAACTGTTAAGTCTTTGACCAAGGTAAGCCAATTCTTTCTTGTTGGTAAGCAATAGATGATAATTGAATTGAGAAGTTTGGTTACCCAAAATGTTCACCCTAAAACTCTCAGATGGCATTAAATGGAGATATATGCTTAAGAGCTGATTTTCTTACTGAGCTTGGCAAAAACTTTATTTTACCCTTTATATTTCTGTCTTTCATGGAGAAATAAGAATTAGATGAAGAAACATCAAAGTAATTCACTTTTCATGTTAACACCCTGCCTATTTGCACGTTTACCTGGCAAACAACAATAACGCCTCCCCCCCCGCCACAAACTTCTCAATTCAATTATCATCTAGTGCTTTTCCTTTGCATATCCATACTTAATCATATCTATACACTTAAATAATTAAAAGTTAAATAGTATATATTCAACTTTTAGTTAATATTCACAGATATACAGGCTTTTCTCATGGATGTATATGTGTATATTATAGGCATATACATCTATATCTATATTTCAAATAGAAACAATTAAAAAAGACAAGACTCTGCTAATTGATAACCATACCAATTCTCTTGCTTTATGTAACCTCTAAACTCTTATCTCCAGGAAAGCTACCAATTTCCAGATGAGAACCAGCATAGAACTATTGGTGACTTCTAATTTGGTTTAACTGCACTTTTAAAAAGTATCACAAGGCATACATTTACCAAATCATCACGTTACACACTTTAAATATCTTACAATTTTGTCAATTATCTATACTAATAAAAGGGTAATATGCTAATTAGGGCAGATCTCTTCCAGGTGTCCATCTGGACATCCATCAGACAAAGCCACAGCAGCTGTGAGGCCTGGGGCTCACGGCAGCCTGGGCTCAGGCAGCGTGAGCCCCAGCGGCTGCGAGGCCCTGGTGCTCAGGCCTTGGAGCCGCTGTGGCCAGCAGTGGCAGCATCAGCAGGGTGATGGGGGTGGTGCCTTCCCCTGATCAGCTGTTGCCTCCCGCAGAGGGAGACCAGACTGCAGCTTAGGCCCGCTCTTAAGCTGTCAGTAGGACATCCCCTGAGGGCTCCTGGACTGTGAGAGGGGGCAAGCAGGGCTGAGGGACCCCCTCCCCTCAGTGCATGAATTTTCATGCACCGGGCCTCTAGTACTCCAATAAAGCTGAAAAGAATATTAAATTAATCCAACTAAGCTATCAGTTTAAGATTAAAGTGAAGAGGCAGGTATTTTAATCTCAACCATGGCTAAAAAAGTCTTATTTTCTTTGTAACTTTATTTCCCTTTTCCTGTCCTATATAATAAAAGCCTAATATGCTAAGTGTCCAGTTGTCTGTTCAACCAATCAAAGCATAATATGCTAATGATCTGCTAAGGCCACTCAACCGCTCGCCATGACGTGCACTGCACACCAGGGGGCAGATGCTCTGACTGGTAGGTTAGCTTGCTGCTGGGGTCCAGCCTATTGGGACTGAGCAAGGAGGGCCGAACACGCTCTGGAACCCTCCCATGGTCCCTCCCCAGCTGGCCAACCTCCCAAGTCCCTCCCTGGCCCCGATTGTGCACTGGTGGGGTCCCTCAGCCTGGCCTGCACCCTCTTGCAATCCAGGGCCCCTCGGGGGATGTCAGAGAGCCGGTTTCAGCCCGATCCCGCAGGCCAAGCCAAAGGACCCTACTGGTGCACGCACCAGGCCTCTCGTTTAACATAATCTTCAGATTGACAGGATTTCTAGATCACAGATTTCAACTGCAATTTTAATAGACAGCTGGCATAAAGAAAATGGGAAGATTCTCTCTCTCACAACTGAGAAACAAAAACACAAATTACTAATATCTTCCATTAGTTTCAGTAAAATAAGAAATTAGCAACCTAGCCAAAATCTGAGCAACCTTTTCCAACCATTGCCCCCCACCTGATTTCAGGACACAACTTTGAAATTTCTTCATTAAATCACCCTGAAGCCAAACTGCTGTGTTGTCATTTGCTTTTCCCTCTTAAAAACAATGAATCAGATATGTTTGCAATTGCTTAGGGCTGTTCATATGTGTTTTAATATGCATTTATTCTGTGTGAGAAAGGCTGGCAATTTTAGCAGTTTAGCAAGAAGTCTGCACTGTGAATAAGGTTTACTGAATTCTTTCAAAATACGGTGTCATCCTCAAAATGCCTAAAGCCTTCAATGTCCTACAAGCAAAAATTATCTATAAATTTATGGAGTTCCTGATATCTGACTAAATCACAAAGAAATATGACTGTAGTTAATGTGTCTTTAAAATATTTCTTAGAAATCTGAATATTTCTATCTTTTTATGAAAAACAACATATAAAAATTAACAGGTAATTTAGGAGAACAAAGTAGGCTTTTAATTTTATACAGTACTCTATCCTCACTTTTGTTCTATGAATATTTGCTCAGGACTAGCCAGGTTCTCTGCTGTGCCACCCAGTGCCCTGGGGAGGGAAGACCAAACCAGCAAGCAAAAACAGTGAGTGATGCGGCGTGTGCTAGGACACAGCATACCTTGTTTAAGCGCCCCTTCTCCTGCACGGATGAAAGAGATTTCATTGGAATCAACCATGTGATGCGCTCCATCTTGCAGGACAAACCGGAGCCCAGAGAGTTTGTGACCAGACAGAGGGCCCTTCTCGCAGGCATCCAAAAACCCCTGTTAATGAATGAACACCACTTCTGGAGTGAGTGGATTTCCCTTGCAGATGCATTACCAAGAGCCCCCAAACATTTTAGTATTCAGAAGCTTAACATTTTTATATATGCTATATTTCATGCCTCATTTAAAAAGTTTTAAAAGTGGAACAGCCTACTTAATTATTTTGGCATCTAGATGAATAATCTCTTGGAAAAGGGTATTAGTTAAAGGTGTTAGTTGGTTTGAAAGTGATGCTGAGGGTGATAACAATCACTTTTTCAAAACCTCATTTTCGGGAATTATATAACTCTCATAACTCACACTAGAGACAGCATGATCTTAATTTTACATGGAGGAAACAGATGAAAGGCAAATCAAAGGAACTCCCCAAAAGAAACCCCCCTCCAAAAGTGACATTTATTTAACAGCTGCAATTCTTCTTTTAAAAAAAATACCTTCATTGAGGTATAAATGACATACAATAAACTACACATATTTAAAGAGTACAATTGATATGTTCAGTTCTTTTTCATCCAACCACTTAAAATATATATGTAGAGCTCCTACAATTCAAGTTAGTTTTTCTTGGCAAAACAATCAAAACAAACATACACTACAATATATCTCTCTGATATTTAAAAAATGTAAACTCTGTATGTTAAAAAACAATCTAGCTCTCATTCATCTACATTAATCTTGAGGAATAGAAGATAATTCAAAAAGTGTGTGAATGACAAAATATTGTCTTGAAACAAAGTATAATGAGTAAAATATGCCAATCACAAAAAATGCTATCACCCTGATACCAAAATTATAATCTGTTAATAAAGATATATAAGTTACAAGGTTAAAAAAAAAACAACGAAAAACCTCAATCTATAAGAACAGATAGTTGTTAAAAGTTTACAGCTGTCTTAAAGCCGTGACCTAGAAAGCAAACAAAACACAAACCACTTACATGTGCAGAGCACTTCACAACTGGCAAAGAAATGTCACAGTCTTATCTGATCCTGTTTTGGGAGGGGTTCAAGTTTAAGTCTTTCACTCTCACTTGACAGATAAAGAAACTGTCTCTCAACACTGTGATTTACCAAAGAGCACAGTAACTAGAGCAGATTTAACAACAGCACCCAGGTGTTGGGAATCTTAAAGCATATTCTACAAAGTCGCCTAAAATCTCCATAAATCCCTAATGACTACTGTAAATTTCAATCACTGATTACAATCAATGGAGTAGTTTCAATTTATCAAGAGAAATACAGTGGGGCCTTGACTTACGAGTGTCCCGAGTTTTTTGAGATACCAGCTGTCTCTCAGCCGATTTTTTGCATTGAGTTGACAAAGTAATTTGAGTTAACGAGCTCGGTCTCAGAACGAATTAAACTCGTAAGTGAAAGCCCCACTGTATATAACTTTTCTTATGTTTCAGTAAGTATGACTTTGTCTTTGGAAATTCTAAAATACAAATCTGATTGCTCTTCATGTTCCTTAGAGAACAAAGAAAAGCAAATAACAAATACC
>NW_006283631.1:2976073-3008063 GCF_000327345.1 Myotis davidii
GAAGTGAGGATTGGATATACCACCAAAATAACCCATGGCCTAAATTCCACCAATTCTGAATTTATTCCCCAAGTAGAAAAGTAAAAGTCAAGTAATTAAAATAATAAGTCAGGCTCTGGCTGGTTGTTCTCAGTGGATAGAGCTGTGGTTGGCCTGCAGACCAAAGAGTTTGATTCCCATCCCCAGCCCTGGTTGGGGCACATGTGGGAGGCCACCAATCGATGTGTCTCTCTCACATCGATATTTCTCTCCCCCCCCCGCTCTCTCCCTCCACCCCCTTACTCTCTTTAAAAAATTCAATGGGAAAAATATCCTCCAGTGAGGATTAAAAAAAGAAAATAATAAGTCAGTCAGTCTAAGGTTCTTGTTCTAGTAACCGACATTCTGAAAACCTTACCCATTTCTTTGGAATGCCTCCTTTTCCTAGGATAGTATTCTCTCCTTAAACCTCTACAACCAAGGACAGTTATTTGAAAATGGAAGCTCAGCAGTTAATTTATTCAGATAGTTCCTATCTGGTTTTATTACTTGGACATTATGGACTGATGCAATACAAGAGAAGGGAGTTTTAGGTGAAATAACACCCCAAAAAGATTAATAGCAAAAAGATAATGACTAAACGTAAGTCATTCAAAGAGACACATATATAAACCCAGGTTGGTGTCTACTTTGAACCACTAAGAGCAATATAACTAGAACAAAGTAAGCAGTTTACACACATACTAAGCATATGCACTGAGCCAAACCGGCCCATACTAAGCATATTTACATAGGCTACTACTTCATTTTAAAACATTTCATGAGTATCTACTGTTTACAAGGCATTTCTTCCTTTAAAATAAAACCTTCCTCAAGACATCAGGTAGAAGAGATCAGCTCCTTTCAAAATTGTCTGAAGATAACTGTAGAGTGGTGGACATTAATGAGTGCATGTTCCTGCATACATATCTTTGAGTGGTTTGGAAAATGTAAATATCAATTTTGGTAGGAGATGCTAGCTTAGAATAAGTAGATTTCATAAAGAGGCCCCGACAGTGCCTGATGAAATGCCTTTAAATAATCTTCCAGTGGTCAAGAGCTTCAGGATGGCCTGGGATAAACAAAATGCTGAAAGGTTAATTCCTGGGAGGGATGTAAACAGCCATCAGAACGAAGGGAAGGAAAGCAGAAGAGAAACAACTGCCAAGTCACCACAGGTTTACTGAAGGTTCCAAAACTGTGGCCCACTGACATATTCTCAGGTATGCCTGAGTTTTTGAGACATTTTACATTTTGTTCTCAGTTTGATAATATAACATCTACACAATATAATCTAGATCTGTGCTATCTATATGGTAATCCATAACCATCGATATTTATATTTAAACTAGAGGCCCGGTGCACGAATTCGTTCACAGGTGAGATCTGGCCAGCTGGTCCCACCCCCCATCAGTGTTGGGGGCGCTGATCAAGGCTCCAGTTGGGCCAGTTGGCTGCCACAGTGCACATCATAGCGACGGGTCTTTCTGGTCGTTCCAGTCGCTTGGCTTTCATAGATAGATAGATAGATAGATAGATAGCTAGATATAGATATAGATATAGATATATAGATATATATAGATAAATTGAAATTAAATAAAATGTAAAATTCAGTTCCTCAGATACAGTAGTCACATTTCAAGTGGACAACAGCCACATGTGGAGAATGCCTACTGTAAAGGACAGCAAGACAACATTTTCATCACTGCTCAAAGCTCTATGGCAGAACTGCTGCGGAAGACCCACTCACAAACAAGTCACCCATGCAGCTTCAGGGACCACGTGTGAATTTAAAATCAAGTGGATGCCAAATGACAAAACACCTGGGTGCCAAGTTTGTACCAAGCACTTACTTGTTCTATACCACAAACTGAGGTACTGTTTTTATCATCATTTTACAGATGAGAAACCTAAGGATCACAGAAGGTACATAACTTGCCAAACATGATATAACTATATCATGTGCAAAATCCAATGCTCTTAATCAAACATTTTTCTAGAAGGCTAATAAAAAAAGAATATAAAGTGATTTAATCTGCAAATGATGCATTCACTTCAAGAGCCGTTAGAGGGTGCTGCACAAATAGACTGTACACTAGTTCAAATAGAGAACAGGTGGGAGACTATAGGCATGCTGAGAGTTAAAGAACCCAGGCGCCTGTGGTCAACTCATTGACGTACTGCAAAAGGCAATTTCGTTTTGGCAAAACATCACGTCTCACATTAAAATTAATGTTAGTTAGAATTGTGCTGGTTTTGTTGTTTATTTCTACTTTATAGATTCATCTGGACTTTATAGTTGGGCCAAAGTTGTAAACCATAGGTGTTTTTACTTTTATGTTTATAGTTATATAAAATCATAGTTTAATTTATCTGATCCCAGAGACCAATAATAATTTTGTTCATTTTAAGATAACCCATATAATATTTGAGGATAGTGATCTCTTGATAACCATTCATGAAGCTTTAGTAAGATTTCAAGGACTCAAATATAGAAATTATATAAGGAGAATTTCTTAATGTAGTTTATTTAACATTTAAATAGGCAGTTAATTTTTTAATGCAATTATATTTTTAAAAAACTTAAATTGAGATGTGTGCTTTTAATAAATGCTGGTTACATCACAACCTTTACTATTAACCTTGACCTACAGAGATGGCAATTGTATTCATAAAGCTTCCAAATGGTGACCTTCTCTAACACAGATGTTAACTAGCTATTTGAGAAACTTTAAAGTTCATTTTCAGGAAAAAGCTCTTTCTGCATCATCAAAAGGTGATAGTCACTCTGCAGGATAGTAGTGACTATGCTCATGTTGCACCATGTTACAATTCAAACAATTCACACACACACACACACACACACACACACACACACACACACTCTCACCCTAAGAGGCTGGCTGATAGATGAATGACTCATACCCTTTCCCCTCAAAAGAAAAACAACCTTCAATTTTTTTAGAAAAAATCTTGAGGAGAAGCTAACCTCTTTGTCCTCTAGTTACTTGACAGTTGTTGGCTAATATTACTAAAAAAGATGGAAATGCCTTACTGCTTCCTTTTTAAAAAAAAATCCATTTACTCCAAAGAAAGACTATAAGTAAACTGAAAAGGGTATTTGAGGAAGACAACACATTACAAATACATTCTTCACTTTTTTAAAGTACCACCACAACATGTGCCTAGCAAAACACAAAAACAAAAATATATCCCTTCAAAAACCCATTTTTGAGAAAAAGAGCAAAAGAATCTTTATTTCTAAGCCAACAAGCTAAAGGGCAGGTTTGACCATACATCTGGTAAAAAGAAACCTTGGCTTTCTGATCTAAAGAAAATCCAAACAGCCTAAATTATAGCCTCTTTAAAGGTGACTCAAGAAGGTAATTAAAAAATCTAGAGTGAAAATGCACTGCCTACTAAAAGTTTGAGCTTGCTTAAACAAAGGAGCTTTAGAAACCCCTGCTTTTGTTAGAAGCTTCTTCAGTGTCCTGGCTCTGTATAAGTTCAGTCTTTAAGGGTGCTTTAATCCTTAAAGTTAAATTTTCAGTGACTAGAGGAAGTTGGAAACAGTGTTATATGAAAATCTTAAATCAGTGATTCTCAACCTTCCTAATGCCGCGGCCCTTTAATACAGTTCCTCATCTTGTGGTGACCCCCAACCATAAAATTATTTTCGTTGCTACTTCATAACTGTAATTTTGCTACTGTAAACAGTATGTAATTATATATGTGTTTTCCGATGGTCTTAGGCGGCCCCTGTGAAAGGGTAGTTCGACCCCCAGGTTGAGAATCTAAGTGAAGGGAGACAGGGGTGCCAGTGCATTTTTTAAGCTTCTCCTGATCCAAATTACATAATCCTCCAAATTAATGCTATAGTGTGCAGTCTCTCATACCCTGATTTGGGCAGAACTGGCCCAACCCCACAAAAGCTGGGTAAGAGCAGGCCTGTCCCTGGACTCACAATGGGAGGGGTTAAGAATAGGCATCGGTTCACTGCAGCGAGCTCCTTTGCACTTTGTCCTGTGTGAGACACTGTGGGTGGTGCATAAGGAAGTTGTGCTCCAGCCTGCAAGTGAAGCAACCCAACTGTCTTTCCACGGAGAGGAATTTAGAGGCTCCATGAAGGTTAAGGCCAAAAAGCCCCTCCCGCACTTCTGCGAAGGGTGACGTCCGGCCGACCAGTCCCCCAGCCTCTCCCCACCCGAGACCCTCCCCGCCAGATGCAGGGCTCTCCAGGCGGCGGAAACCCACAGTAAAAGCACGCAGGGCAGGGCGGGGCACAGGAGCTGCCAGTCCCGCAGCCGGCGCCCTGGCGCAGCTTCCTGAACCGGAAGGAGGGAAGGAAGGAAGGAGGGAAGAAGCAGGCGAGCCCGCCCACGCCCAGCCCAGCGGGGCCAGCCGACTCCTCTGCCTCCTCGGCAACCGGCTGCAGGCGGGGAGGCGAAGGCGGCGCACTCGTACGAACAGACCCGTGCTCTCCCAGCTGCCGCTCGGCAAGAATGGAAATCCCCCCGACCCACTACCCAGCCTCGAGGGCGGCCTCGGTGGTGGAGAACTGCATCAACTACCAGCAAGGGACCCCCAACAAGGTGTTCCTGGTGCAGACAGTCAAACAGGCCAGCATGGAGGTGAGTCTAGCGGCGCCGACACCCGCTCTCAATACTCCCAAGGGTCCCCTCCCTCCCTCTTCGTTCTGGGATTGGCTGCTGGCTTCAGGTCTACAGGGGTTAACATTTCTGGGGAATAGTCGACTCTCCAGTCTCTGGGGATAGCCTGGGGCCTGTTTGTTTTCAAGGGAAGGCAGAGGCACGATATTTTTATGGGCACTGTTACAAGGATTTGGGGAAAATGTTCCCAATGAGAGGCAGCATTTTCCTTCCGACGAGTGAAACCTGTAGGAACCATTCAAAATAATCTGAAAACTGCTATGACATTGCTCACCTACTACACAATCTGGATCAACAGAAGCCCCTATCTTGCAAACGATTCATTTTACGACCAATCCTTATTAGGCCTTTTGACCAAAATGATGGGGGAAACAGAGCAAGAGAAACTGACAACCAGTATCAGTGTGGCGAGAAGCTTCTCTTTAACCACTCAAAACACTAGTACAACCAACCATAAGCGATGTGCTTGCTCTCTCTGGCTAAAGGGTTAAATTAAATGCATAAGACCTCAGCAATCACTAGTCTTGTTTCCATTTTACTAAAATCTCATGGGTTTGAGATTTTTCATTATTTAACTGACATTTGTTTAACAGCCTTTAAGAGCTGACAGGGAGTAGATGTTAACTACAATAGATAACATAATTAGGTGTAAGTGCCCGATTGTATCTTGATTCAAAAGTGAAATACCTAAACATTTGTCTTACTGTTATAAAATTTATTAAAGTATCATTTTTCAGGCCCAATAATATACAGGTAAAATCAGAACTTAACATGTCTAATCACTTTGCAGTAATCTGCTTCAAAATGGAATTCACCGTCACTGAACACAGTTTGGACATAAAGTACCCATAGGACTCTGTGAAAAATCTTTTCAGTGATGTATCCTGTTTGCCATCTTTAGACTTAAAAGCTGTTTCAGAATTTCTTCTATAGAGATTTAGGATCACCTATTCAGAGGTTGAAGTCCTCTGACTGAAAGTGAATTGGAACCCATTTTATTTACATATGCTTTCATCCCACCCTTTTTTCGCATCCAAAATAAATTTGACAGGGGTCCTGCTAAATTAGATGTTATATACATGCCAATATGCTTTTACAGCCCAAGGCTTTAATTATTTACCCCCACCAGTCAGGCACCCACTCTCCCCAAAATCAAATAAGAATGGATTCTTCTAACAATGCAGAGAATTGAGTTATTGTTATAATAACTCACTACATTTTCTTAATTTTAGGATATTCCAGGAAGAGGACATAAGTATTGCCTTAAGTTTTCTGTGGAAGAAATTATCCAAAAAGTAAGTGAAATGTCCTTTATTATTAAATAAAATTTCATTCTAAATAATCCAGATCACCTTGGCTGATAAAATCATAAGATTAATTTGTATTTTGTAAGTTGTTAAATTTGTAAGTTGTGAAACCCTGCCTTGAAAAAGAAAATGACATACAAGGGTCAGTTTTTACTTTTTTTGTGTGTTCTGAGATACATGAAGTATTTCTGTTGAGCTTTTTAAAAAGTAGACTCTATATACTTCAGTTCAAATAAATTCCCTTTAAAATGTTATATACTCATAGGGCAATCTGAACTCATGCCAAATATTAACAAGTGAAATAAATTACTCTCCAATCATCACCTCTTTGCCTTTTTCTCATTCTGCTTTTAATTTCTTGTAATTAAAGAAAGCAAGTGTTTTTAGATATTTATGAGCAATATAATGGCCCACTGATATCGTCATGTTCACATGAGAATCTTTCAGTAATGGGAAGGGAAATTTTTATATACTTCTCAAATTATTAATGAGACAAATTTAAAAGGACTTGCAATTTGTACCGCAACCATCTTGAAATTTAAAAAAGCTTGCCCTTTTGTTGAGCATATTCAGAAGAGAAGAGATACAGGTTAACATAAGGAGATTCATTAAAAGGCATCTGAGCTGCTAGACAACCATCTTTACAAAGCAGAACCAATGTTACAATCTTCTCATTTTACATCTAGATGCAGGTTGCTGTATCTGAGTTTGAGAAAATTACTGTTATTCCAAGAGCAGAGAGTAAGAGTAATGGAAAGAATTAAAAAGTAACCAGAGCCCTAGCCGGTTTGACTCAGTGGATAGAGCATCAGTCTGAAGAATCCTGGGTTCTATTCCGGACAAGGGCACAGACCTGAGCTGCAAGCTTGATCCTTGGTGCTAGTTGGGCCACATGTGGGAGGCAACCAATCAATGTGTCTCTCTCACATCCATGTTTCTCTCTCTCCATCTCTACCCTTCCACTCTCTAAAAACCAATGGAAAAATATGCCCTGGTGAGAATTAACAACAAAAAGTAACCAGAGTTTGGAGATGGGATACAGTCAGACTAAAATCTAGCATTGAAAACGGACATCTCATTAATACTGAAATATATTCCAAGTTTTAAGACAAATTTAAAAGATAATGAGACCACATGTAGATGTATTTTAGACACATCTAAGAAAATTACTAGGCCAGCCCTAATTAGATTACCTCTGGAGTAGGCACTCTGAAGTCAAGACCGAAACAACACTGTTAGGGGCCAATGATTTAAATATGATAGCTCAGAGAACAACAGTAATGGATTTACATGTAAAGATCTTTTGCAAAATGTCTCAAACAGCAAGTGATAGTGAACTGCACAGCTGAAGTTCTTTACCCTCCAATGGGACAAGATACTGCACCAGAAGTCAACTTCTCATTTGAAGGAGAAATTGGAAAGAACCCCGATGAAGAAGATAACACATTTTATCAAAAACTCAAGTCCATGAAAGAACCACTAGAAGCAGAAAATATTCCAGGTATATAAATATGGCATGGAGAAATATTTTTTGAACTTTAAGATCAATATCAATGATCTATGCTCAAAATTATAACATGTTAATATTGTGTTGGAAACATATTGACTTTTGCAAAAATATCCATTACCAATCTAATTCAACAATAGAATCTCTTGAAACTTTATAGACCCATGGCCTAATTAAATTATTTTCTAAACACATTTGAAGGAAACTAAGAGATGATTTAGAATTTAGATTTTGTAAATGGTTAATACTGTAAGTATAAAGTAATTCCATTTATCATGTTTCCCTCTCCAGACAGTTTTGGAAATATATCTCCAGCAATGAAGCCAATCCGACATTTAGCCTGGGTTGCCTGTGGTTATATAATATGGCAGAATTCTACTGAAAACACATGGTATAAAATGGTAAAAATTCAAACTGTCAAGCAAGTGGTAAGTAATGTCTATAAAATTCACTCGTAATAGGGTTAATGTTTACTGAAAGTGCTCTGATTCATTATTAGATCATTAGTGCCCCATTAGTAATTTTGCATTTAAAATAGTGTACTAAGTAATTTGAAGGAGAGGTCAGTTACAGTCAAGGCCAGAGAAAGTGAAGCTGCAGTTTCAGGAGAGTGAAGTGTTGTTATAAATAATTTGGCATCAGTTTCTGTGCTCAGCTTAATACAGATTATTTTGTTTGGAAAGCTAAGTTTTGTATACAAATTACTAGCCATGCAATATTTAAACTATCTCTGCTGTTTTCTTCTACTGAAATGGTAGTGCCAGAGCTATTAGAAACATGGCTGCCGTTTTTTCTGGGGATCAGCCAGACCAAAAATATTAGCATCTTAGGGTTGTGGAGCTTGCTGTATGTAATTTTCTTTTATAACCCAATGAGTCATAGTTTACAACCTCTTATCTTACTTGTTGCTAGCCTTGTGTTTTAAGTCTGACTATTCTGAACTGCCTCTTTCTAGACCTTAAAGAGATAAAAATAAATTCTTTGATTTTAGCTTTATTAAGGGGTTAAAAAGAAAAAAAAAAGTCAACTTGTGGTATCTAATGGAAAGAAGGAAGACAGTGTACAAAGAAACCACCACAACAGTTTCAGTCGGCTCCAGAAAGGACGGACTTTACAGCTTGTTGACACTGCAGCAGCGCTTAGAGCACCTTTACTCCAAAGGCTTCTGCAACCAGTTACTAGATACCTATAGGCACTGGAGGACAGGATACCCTATTACAGTACTCATAGAGTGTGGTGTCAGATACCTAACATAAATATTAGAACAACATTTTAAGAAACTGCCCTTTTCTAGTGCATTTTTGTAGACCTCAGTCCTGATTGCAACACTCCTATACGGGTACTGTGGCCTCAAATAACTGCAACTGGTCCAGGTTAAAGAGGCTACATAATCATAATTTTTCAAGCCATGTCTTAATAGCAAAATAGGCACAAACACAGGGCTAGTAGTTTTTATGAAAGAAAACTATGACCCTTCACCAAATGTAGTTTTTAAGGCATTAATGAAAATCTCAACAGAAGAGTTTAACCCCTGCTTCAGGCTATATATATATTACTAGAGGCCCAGTGCATGACATTCATGTAGGGAGGCGTGTTCCTCAGCTCAGCCTGTGCCTGCTCCCCATGGGCCTAAGCGCTGCCAGCTGCCATGGAGGTGGGCCGATGGGCTCACCAGCCGTCCTCCCGACTTGTGGCTGAGCTGTGCTCCCTCTGTGGGAGAGCACTGACCACCAGGGGGCAGCTCCAGCATTGAGCGTCTGCCCCCTGGTGATCAGTGTGTGTCATAGTGACTGGTCATTCCGCCATTCAGTTGATTTGCATATTACCCTTTAATTATATAGGATATCTTACCTATTAAGACCCAACATGTAAGAAACCTTAATACTGATTTTTACCATATCTTTTAAAGGACATTCTTTGCTGATATACTCAAAGAAAGAATTACTTCAGGATACCATAAGGAGAGAATTGTATGCTTTTATTTGACCCTAGGGCCACATTTATAATCACTGTTCACCAAAGGGTGTACTACAGGAGCTTGTGCTGCTTGGAGTCCAGGGCTTATTTCAGTGTATCGATTATGTAAGCCCTAAAGAGTCCTGCCTCTGGTGATTGTGGTTTTAACTATGTAGATGCAATATTTGTGTTGCTGATGGTATAAATACTTTATATGCACAAAGCAATAAGCACAGATTAAAGCTTTAATTACAAATTCAGATAACTACACTCAGTACATTTTACTATTTTCAGGGTTTTTTTGTTTGTTTGTTTGTTTTATCCTTACCTGAGGATATGTTTTTCTTGATTTTAGAGAGGAAGTAAGAGAGGAGGTGGAGAGAAACATCAATATGAGAGAGAAACATTGATCAGTTGCTTACTATACTTACCTCGACCAGAGATCAAGCACACAACCTAGGTATGTGCCCTAATTAGGATCAAAACAGCAACCTTTTGGTGTACAGGACAACACTCCAACCGAGTGACCTGGCCAGGGTAGACGACCAGGGTTATTTTCAGTTTTTTAAAAAGAATTTCTGCCGAAACTGGTTTGGCTCAGTGGATAGAGCGTCAGCCTGCGGACTGAAGGGTACCAGGTTTGATTCCTGTCAGGGGCATGTACCTGTGTTGCGGACACATCTCCAGGGGGGAGTGTGCAGGAGGCAGCTGATCAATGTTTCTCTCTCATCAATAAAATATATATAAAAAAAAGAATTTCTATGATAAAATTGGTTTCCTTTCATGTAAACACTTATTTTAGTAGTTTATCCCTTCAATTGTGCTTTTCTGAACAATGTAAACATTAAGGCATTTTAAATGACCAACTATAGACTGTAATACTCTTAAGCAGCTACCACAACTAGGAAACTATAAACAGAAAGTAGAGTAACAAATGAAAAGTCGTAATTTTAAATTGTAGTTTGAAAAAAACATTTGTAAGAGAAAGTTTTTCTGACAGGCTAAATTATGACATTCGATTTTTATTTTTACTTAAGTGGGAATATTATAAGCATCTAATGAAACATGATTTTTGAAATTAAAATATCGTTTGCCAATGATATTGTTTTATACACCAGGTTTTTAATTTATTATAGCAAAGAAATGATGACTTCATTGAGTTAGACTACACCATTCTACTTCATGACATTGCATCTCAGGTAAAGTACCATTTATTTACTTTTATTTGATGCCAATTTGAAAATTGAGACGTTTTATAAGCACAGTATGCTGTATTAATTTTGACTCTAAATCACAATTCATGTAAATTCAATAGGCACCAAGTTGAAGTATACTTGCAATTTAACTTGTTTTGTGCTCTTCTTTATGAGGACTATTTTGTTTCTAACAAGACATAAACCCAACTCTGTTTCCTTAAGGGTTTTCTGAATTTTATTCTAGCATCAGTTTCCTTTATTTGCAGGAGATTATTCCTTGGCAAATGCAAGTTCTCTGGCATCCACAATATGGCACTAAAGTAAAACATAATAGCCGTCTGCCAAAGGAAGCACAACTGGAATGAAAGAAGACCCCCAACATTGGATGAAGTGTCAGTATGCTTACTAATGACGTGTGTGTCAACCTTCACTGATATCTAGCTGAAGGGCCAAACAAATCCCTAACGTCACTCTGTGTAAATGTCTTAGCTACAGCACAGAACTGTATAGCTTCCATAATAAAGAGTGTCATGATGTAAAAGTGTCTTAATAACAGTAATAGTACCATGTATATCCCACAATAAAAAGCTTCAATTCCAGCCTCATAATAGCTTTGACTGTGTTGGATACTTACGGGACAGGGGCAGTAATGGTCTCTCTGAAAGCAACTTTTGGCTTTCCTGTGATACAAGGGCAGCCATATTCTCTTTCCATCCTCTAAAAATAGCAGGAGAAATAATTTCTTTGGTATATTTAAATTTAAAAAATAAACAGAAAGAAGAAAAATCCTAAGAATCTTAATTATTAGAAGCATTCATTTAAATACAATAGGTAAGCAAATGATTAATCTTAAATCATTTAAATACAAGGATTAGATACATGATATTAAAAAATACAAACTGCTATATAAGTGAATTCTAACTTAGACTGATTAGTTTACACATACATCCTTAATATATCCACTAAAACTTCATTTTTGTTTCATCTTATTACATATTAACTGGAATAGTATATGAATCTGTTGTCAGAATTTTGTACTCTCTCAACTTCAAAGGTATGATCATAACCAGAATTTTTAATCTTAAATCATATATCTTGCTTTCATTCAGATATACAGATCTTTCCTAGGAAAGTACATGTCCCATCTATTCATTCTTTTATCTACATTACGATCTCCAAGTACTGACTTAGAGAATAAAACAAACAAGAAATGTCCTGAAGAGTGGGAATTGGTGGGCCAACGTTTTCAGCAAGTTTCTTCCTATAGGTTGTCTTCCTAAGGCTGGGACCAGGATACTTAACAGAACTAACCTTGACCTAGGGATGGATGGTGTAATGCAAGTCCCCTGCCCCTTGATTCTGGAAGTCTGCCATGTTTTACAAATAAAAAGATTTAGAGATCAAAAATAATTAATTTGTAATACTTGGTAGAGGAAGCAGTACACCACACCTGGATACAAACAAGAGTGAGCTTGAACAACCGCTATTATGGACATTAGAATTATTGACTTTTGTTCTTAGCAAAGCACAGACATAAAGTGAATTTAACTTCCATGCTATTCATTACCTGAGCATAGATTTCCAGGTGTAATTCTCCCATTCCAGATACAATCGTCTCTTTGCTCTCGGTGTCAAAGTGGACTTTAAATGTGGGATCTTCTCTTGTAAACCTGCCAATACCTTTTGAAAATTTCTCCAGATCATTCTTTAAAAAAAGGGAAGTCATTACATATTTTACTAATTGTGATATGCAATGTGACTGTTGAAAGAACTTTACTGAATGAAATTAAATACATATGTAGTGAAGAAGTAAAGATACTCTACCATCTAGTTCCCAGGCCATACCCTCTGAATGTGTGAGCTTGGACACCACACAGCGAACAGGGAGGATATTGCTAGCTGACAGAATTTTCTTTCCATACAAGATACAAGAATCCAAGATTTAACTCTGTGTCTTTTCCTATTATATTGACAAAAACTGTCCCTTTGTGGAAAATTGCCCGTAGAGCAGAAAGTAGAATATGTGTTACTGTTACATAATCAAAGGAATCGGCATGTTTACCAAGAGTCTATTGTAGACTCAAGAGGACGGTTAAGACCAACAGTAAGGCAAATGCTGCATTGAGACTTTCAAAACAATCTGCTTGGATGTGGTTTCACGCATCTTTATTCTCCTTAGATGTAATCTCCTCATGTGGTAAGCAGAATAATGGCCCTCTAAGGATATGCCCTAACCCCTCCCAAACCCGTGAATGCTACTTTACATGGTAAAGGGGACTTTGCAGATGTGATTGAGGTCACAGATATGAATAATTTGGGTGGGCCCAATGTAATCACATCGGCTTTTAAAAAAATGGAAGAGGAATGCAGAAAGGTAGGTGAAAGAGATGTGAAGAGGGAAAAAGGCAGGAAATATCTGAAGCACAAGAGGGACTCATTTCACTGTTGCCGGCACTGAAGACAGGAGAAGGGGGCCAGTCTCTAGGAGCTAAGAACAGCCCTCAGGTGACAGCAAGGAATGGGAACCCCAGACCTGCAACCACAAGGAGCTGAATTCTTCCCGCAATTGGAGTAAACAAGGAAATAAATTGTCCCCTAGAGCCTGCAGAAAGGAACCCTGCCAATCAATATCCTGATTTTAGCCCATTAAGAACCATAACAGATTTCTCACCTACACAACTATAAAATAATACATTTGTGATGTTTTAAGCCACTAAGTTTGTGGTAATTTTTTACAGCAGCAACAGAAAACTAACACACCTTTGAATCACCCGCATTAATAGCTATTACATGTGCCTGGAGCTGTGTGTCATGTATTTTGTATATGTTACCTCAAATTCTAACCACAAACCTGCAAGATAGAATTATCCACATTTTACAGGTGAGGAAACTAGGTACAGATAACTCAACTGACTTGCTCAAGGCTACAGAGACGGTACATGGCAAAGCTGAGAATGAACCCTGGGTTGGTCTATCTCCAAAGTCCTTTTCCCTTTCCCCTGCACTCGCCTGCAGGCACTCTCAACTTTCTAGATAATCCCTGCCTCCACTACTGAGATTCATAGCTTCGTGCAGTGATTTCTTCATTTAACTTAATTTACTTCAGCAAGCAGATAATCCTGAGACACCAAAAAAAGCCAACCAAACAAACAACTTTTTGGATATTGATACATTTGATTTCCCTCCATTATTATAACTATCAAGACAAAAGTCTTATATAAACTCTGAATTCAGGAATGAAGAGCATTACATCTTTACCTTCTAGCCCTGTATATTCTGAAGGGAAAAGCAAACAATTCAGCAAAGCACTCAGAACAAACTGTGTTATCAGGTATAAGACTTGCCTTTCCTCAGATTTCTGAGATGGAGTAACTTAATGTTTCTTGACACCTCAACATTCTCCTTTCTACAATGAAAAGGGTCTGTAAAATCTCAAGTTCCTCAAAATAAAATAAGTAGAAGCTATTAATGCATCCATAAGACAAACCAGAGTATGTTCTGTAAATGACATTTCCCAGATGACAAGAGGTCATAAATGTTCACTCAATGCATGAATGAGTTCATTTCAATACACCATATTAACATGATTGCTATGAATGTCAAAACTAAGACATATCAAAGTCATTCATTAAGAACTAAATGATTACAGTTCAAGATCAGGACTAATTCTAAGGGCAAGGTAATGGGAATACAGAACTTATTCAAGTAATCTTGGCTTTGTAAAAAGCTAAATGACATAAAAGCCAATCATAAACTTGTTATGAAAGTGAGAAAACAGTCTTATTTGCAGGCTCTCCATGTTATAATCAGGCACTTATTTTATAACTACCACAAATTTAGAGATGGATTCTAATCCATGAGGCAGTTAATCTATGCAGTATTCTAAAGTACTTTAAAGTGAGGTTTTTCTACAATTTAGGACAAATGCCCATTTCCCCTCTTCCATCCCTTTATAAATCTAGAAAGTTAACTTACCATTCTGGAGCAAATGTTATACCTTTAGTTAGTAAAGTGTTATTAAGGACAGTCTGATGAACACTTTAGTACCATTAATTTCTTCAAAATACTGAGGAGTAATTACTAGTGACTGACCGGTAAATTTTATATAAAAGGTGATCTCAATACCAAAATGCCGGGGCTGACCAGCAGATCCTGAGCGGCGGATGAATAGATTACTCTGACACTCATTTCTGTAAAAGAGAAGGCTAAGGGGCTTGACTTTAGGAACCAAAACAGCCCGATTGCCTGCCTCCTTAGGCTTTTTTTTGTAACAACAGCTTGAACTAAAATTAACCTCTAGATACAATCAGCAGGGTAAGTATCCTTGAGAAAGCACATGCTTCTACAACAGTGGTTCTCAACCTCTGGCCCTTTAAATACAGTTCCTCATGTTGTGACCCCTAACCATAAAATTATTTTCGTTGCTACTTCATAACTGTAATTTTGCTACTGTTATGAATCATAATGTAAATATCTGATATGCAGGATGGTCTGGTCGTTTGAACGCCAAAGGGTCGCGACCCACAGGTTGAAAACAGCTGTTCTACAAGGTCGGGTCTTAAAGACTAAACATAGAGATTCCAGCAAAACACCTGGGGGCTAGGACTTGTTTGGAAAAGTCAAGGGAGGGGCTACCACCTTTAGGAAGGTCCCCCCAGAGGCCTTCGGTCTTTCAGAGAATCCTCCTTACAGCCTTTCTAACCAAGTCCCATGCTTCCCCACACCAAACGAGAATTAGAGACCATAAGATTGCTGGTTACCACAAGGTACCATGTGCATTGTGGAGACAGTTGAAAAAGAGCTCAAGTTTTATTGTGATATACTGAGTGTTAAATCAAAGTCCTACCTTGTTAGAAGGCTTCATTGCTATTGAAATGACAGGATCAGGAACATGAATTGACTCCTAAAATATTGTTTAAGAAAAAGAGAAGAATTCAAATATAGCACTGTATGGGTCAGGGTCAGGGATAGATTAACTTTAACACGTTAAGTGCTAAGCCTGTTTTGTCTTCCTTTCCGTTTAGCCCGCGACATCCAATTTCACCAGTGAGTGATGAGGTTTGGATGGAAAATATAGTGTCAGTCACCAATGACTGATATGGTGCTTAACGTATTAAAGTTCTACTTATAAAGAACAAAAGCACTCAATATCTTTAGGCTAGACAATATATATCTAGGTCTGTCTGCATTAAATAAATGAATATATTAACAGAATATTTTAATAAAGGTGTCCACTTATATGATCTCCTCCCTCCCAAAACAACAAAAATAAAGTATTTATTTATTTACTTAACTGTTTAAGACCCTTAAGTTTATTGACACTTTCAGTTTAACATAATCATTTAATAAATCCAAATGCTGAGATGTGGAATTCTTATCAGCTGGCAGCTACATTTACTGTTGGTATCTTCTGTTAAGTTATTTAATCAAATTTATTATGATCACTGATAAGAGAAACAGAGGAAGGGCACTAGACTCTTTATACGTGATACCTCATTTACTCAACCACAACTCTGAGAGGCAGATATTATCTCCACTACACAAATAAAATCTTAAAGGCATGGAAAGAACATAAAGTAATGTGACTAAGGGCTAGTGGGTAATATAGTGCAGAGGTGAGACTCTAACCAGGGTCTACTTGCTTCAAAGCCTCAGTATTTCCCACAGCCTCCAGTCCCTTCATATTGTTCATGACAAGCCTGGAGAGAAAGCCTTATAATCATACTCATAAAGCATTCCTCTTATGTACAACCCCGAACAGTCTGTACATATTTATGACTTTTGTAGTGTCTTAAATCAACATTAAAACCAGACATTAGAGAATATTTTATTCAAAAACACTAATTATAAAAATATGGATCTGTTATATGATCTAGGAAACATTATAGTGTGTGCCTGTTCTTACATAAATGACCCATTGTGAATTTGTTCACTGCAAGTTACCTATCCCCTAAGTACTCATACTCTTTCTTTACTGAATTCAGTAGAGGGTCTTACTGTAGCACAACCTGCTTTCCTAAAGGGGCACAAATGGAAAGTGAGGGAATTCAAAGTCAAGAACTGTCTAAGCATGTGTGGAGGAGAAACTATTCCATGATGTGACCTCTGTCTGGACCACGAGCTGAACTGGGCCAGAACGGAGATTGCTTGACCGCAATCCCCCCCTTAGAGACTATCTGATGGTAATTAATGTTCACTCTGACATAAATAAGCAATGAGCTGGTTCCCAGAACAGGTTGTTGTCCTGACCTGGTCATGCATGTTAAGTAATTTCCACACCAGGTAACATTCATGTACTAGTAACTGTGACTATTCCCCCGTTTTTACCCCATATGATAATTTTCTGGCTCCTGTTAGGAGGGTGGGGACTGTCCACTTCATCTTGCAGCTGCCTAAAAGTGCACCAGGAGAAATTTCCCCTTAAAGAACTCTGTTAGTTGCCAGAATGGAGTGGCCTGCCTCTTTCTCCAGTTTTTCCCTGCTCTCCATTTACAGAGGTAGGTTTTCAGGGTCAGGGCCTTTCTAGGGTCTACGTGTATTAAGAGCATGCTCTTCCCTTCAGGGTCCCTCAGTGATGAAAAGGGACCTATGCGTTCCACAGAGTAGGTTGTCACCAGTAAGTCAGACAGTCTAGTTGCATTTGGTGCCCTTCTGTTATGTGATCCCCAAGCCTGCCTAAATGTTAGTCTGGTCTTACAATTCTTGAGGGAAGGGTCTACTCTGGCTGCTGAGTTAGTAAGGAAGGAACATCCCATGGGGACCAGCCTCATGATGGTGATAGCAATTAGAGAGGTACCCACAATGGGGAAAAATCTCAGGGTAGAGTCAGAGCTAGTCAGGTGCATCTAAATGTTGAAGAATAATGAAATGACTTTACTAAAAAACACCCAGATAAGTTAGTTTACACAGAACACCTGTCCACCTGACATTTAAAGAGCCACAACCAAGCTATACTTGATGCCTGCAGCACTGCTCAGTGAAAACTTGTGGTTGTTTTTCTGAAATGTTAAATGTATCACATAAAAACACAGACTTTTGAGACACAAGTGAAACACAGCTTTGAAATTAAATGACATACCATAGAAAGTCCACTATTATCTTTGTTTGTGAATGTGTCTCCACTAGCACAGTCAATGCCAAATAATGCACAGATGTCTCCAGCAAATACTTCCTCAACATCCTAAATAAAAAATAACACAAAAATGACAAGTAATTACTTACAAGTAATACCAATCAGAGCAGGGTGACTATAGAGTACTTGCACAACAAGCACATTGCACATAAATAAATATGGCAGAATCTTACCATGGATTTTATAAAGAATTAGCTAAACCAATGCAACATCAACAATCAACCACAGCAAGCCAGACCTTAAACTGGGCCCTTATTTAAGCCACATCTCAATAGACAAGATTTTACTTTAAACGGAAACTCAGAGTTATGGCATCATTTTGGAGTATCTGCAGTATAGATAAAACAGAGTCTCATAGTTCTAAAGTTATTTCTATGGAATTAAAAAGCATGTACTATAGCCCAACTAGTGTGGCTCAGTGGTGGAGCATTGACCTATGAACCAGGAGATCATGGTTTGATTCCCGGTCAGGGCACATGCCCAGGTTGCAGGCTCATTCCTCAGTTGGGGGCGTGCAGGAGACAGCCGATAAATGACTCTCATCATTGATGTTTCTCTCTCCCTCTCCCTTCCTCTCTGAAATAATAAAAAAAATATATTTTTAAAAAAGCATGTACTATATGTTGCCACAGTCCAACAATCAGATGTGTATGACAAAGGTGTACAAGAAAAACCTACAAAGGAAGTTTTGAAAACAAAGGCAGGAGAATGGAGCCCACTTTACTTAAAATAATCTTAATTTCGAACAGATTCAAGCAGTTAAAAAAAACAGGAAATCGAAGAACAAAGCATTGTGCCTCTAAACTTCCTTGTTTTTGTCCTTTTATATGGACAGTTCATTCATAACAGCTGTGGCTGTGAATGAGCAAGTATGTGTGTGTCATACTTCAATAGTTACACAGCTGTACAATTCTCCTAGCTTCTGGTCCATGTAACAGCTGTGACAAACTCTAATCCCTCTGGCTGCCCCCTGCTGCCTATCTCTTATAACAGTAATTCTGTCCAATTTTGAAAGACTGCCTATTCATCTTCTAGGAGATACAAAGGTTATGGACACCAAAAATTACTGAACATACGAAGATTCTGCTCAGATTAATAAATTTCCCCAGGAGTACAGAGCTGAATTGGGAAAGGGTGAGAGTAGGAGACAACCTTGCATACTCAGTATTCCTACCAAGGCCTAATCACCCTATGGACCACAGAAAGCTAGGACAGATTCAGAGCCAATTCAAGAATTCAAGAGAAATTTATCTCCCAGACCACACTTTGAGAGGTTTTAAATCTTCAGATAGAGTCTAACACCATTATGGCCCTTCTTGGGGTTGGTTCTACAAATATAAAGCTTTAGTGTTAAACAGAACTTTCAGACCTGCCATATTTTAGAAAGTAAATTCACTGAACAATGTGTGAAATTATATGTGAGTTTACTACTCTCACTTACCTTTGAGAAGCACAGTTCCACTGTCCAGAAACCTATTATCCTCTTTGTAATGATGGCTCTTGAGGAAAATGTTGAATTTGTGGTTCTGAGTCATAGGGAACTAATTGCCCCTTCTCCTTAACCTTGGCCCTTGAGAAAACACAGCTAACTCACAAATAGTGGTATAAACTGTGTTAACATCTACTAATTTAGCCTATACTAAAATGCTACATCAAAACTGCAGCACACCTAACTAACAAGGAAGAAGCTAGGAAAACATTCAACTGGAAGTGATTTTCTTATGGGGCTCAGAATACCAAGAAGACAGATCTATTTCATCTGCACTAGAGACTCTCTGACCTCTCAGTGACCAGGCACTTGCCTCCATCATGTCAGCATGCATGCGAACCAGCCGTTGCACCCGCACTTTCTTTCCTGTTCTCGTGTTGTAGATGGTGTCCCCCTTCTTCAGCTCTCCTTGATAATTGCGAATATAAGTTAGTTGTCCAAATCGACCTGCCTAGAAGTCAAGATTGGGTAAGGGCAGAAAGAATAAAAAAGAAACATAAGAATCAAAATCAGGAGAAAAACTTCACAACTATCTCCAAATATTCCCTTATCAATTTTAGTAGTTTTCAACACAGGTAAATAAAACGATTGTGTTATTCTTTTCGGCATCACAATCCGAAATACTACTTGTGCTTCCTCTGAAATAAAAGTTACTAGAAAAAATTTTAAAATTACTTATTAAAGGAATTATCCTTTTGTCTTATAATATTACTTTGTAAGTTCCGTTTAACATAGATATAAAAATAAGGTATAATGACTGTAAAGACAACAAAAACATCATTAGAAATAGCAAGACATTTAAAATACTTTGATACCTGGAAAGTTATACAATAAGAGTTTTGTAAAGTGACTGAATATAAAATGAATGATTAAGGATCAATTTCTCCTGAATAACAACTAGGTATGTATTTAAAGGTTGCCAATGCTTCCCATATTAATTTAGCACAACAGCAATCAAAATCCCAAGATAAAATTTTAAACATGTAATTAGTGATTTTAAAAATCACTTAGAAAAATGGATAAAAATAAAAAGTTTTGAAAAACTATGGTAATGAGAAGAAACTAAGACTAATATAAAACATATTAAATATTCCAGAACTTAAAAAGTATAGAACTAGCACAAATTAGACTGAATAACCCACAGAATATAGTACAAATGTCTGAAATGTTTAATTCATTTATCAATAATGATAAAGAAAGCATGACAGTCAATGGAAAAGTACAACATTGTTCAAAACTGGTAACTGGACAACTGTTCTTGGATTGGAGAAACATTTGGATCCTGCTTCATAGCACACAGCAAATCAAATTCCAATTAGATTAACAATAAAAAAATCCCACCATAAAAAAGTAGAAAAATAAATATTTATTAAATATATTCAAAGAATATTTATTTATAAATATTTATTAAGCATTAATAAATATATTAATAAATTATTAAATATTTATTAAATATATTCAAAGAAGAGAGTTTCTAAGGTTAAGAATGACTAAGGACAAAGACTGATAGATTTGACTATATAAATTTTAAAGTACTAATATTTTTTATATATATATTTTTATTGATTTTTTACAGAGAAGAAGGGAGAGGGATAGAGAGTTAGAAACATCGATGAGAGAGAAACATCAATCAGCCGCCTACTGCACGTCCCCCATTGGGGATGTGCCCGCAACCAAGGTACATGCCCTTGACCGGAATCGAACCTGGGAGCCTTGAGTCCGCAGGCCGACACTCTATCCACTGAGCCAAACCGGTTCGGCAGTACTAATTGTTTTTAACAAATCATCTTTATTAGAGAAAGTTCGTACAAATAAGTAAGATACTTTGATCCTCATTTTAGAAAAAGAGAGACAATTACAAAAGAGAAAATACAACTGCCTAATAAAAACAGTATATGAAAAAAATATTCTCTATCATTAGGAATTAAGATGAAATATTAAAATACTTTCATTTATGAAGTCAGTAATTTTTAATAAATAATATTCATTGCTAATAAAGATTCACTGAAATAATCCAATACATTAATTCTGAGAGTATGAAAACAATTTGGCAATACAAACCATCAGATGTTAATATATTCCATACCTTTAATTCTATAATTGCTATTCTAGGGATCCTAAGAATATATTCCTAAACACATTTTTAAAAGCTTTATGCACAAAAATTGGCACTGCAATGTTACTTCTACTTTTTAATTTAAAATTACTTTTTCCTCATTTTAGAGGTAATAAGAAGTATACTGTAAAGTTTTAAAAATAAAAATCTAGGAAAAAGCCCCCAAAATATAATTCTACCTATACCACTGTTAATACTTCCAACTTACCTACCTTTCTTCTCACATAAAATATTATGAACAGAAGCAACAATACCCCAACAAAAAGCACACCCAGTGATCAAATCTTGGTTTATAAAACCATTCTCTCTTAAAAGAAACCAGGACCCCTAAAGAAGAGGCTGATTCTAGGGCTGGGGCAGGGACTATATCAGATAAGCCTGGCGCATCCTGTAGTGCCAGCAAGTGAGAAAGTAGTCAGAAAGCAAACACTGGAGAATCAGAGACTCAGGAGCCAACTGCAAGAGCTGCAATGGCCAAATCAGTCAATCTAGGCACCAAAATAAGTAACATACTACTCACTGTAACTCAAAGTACAAAATAAATACCCATAAGTTCATACTGATATAAATAAATAAATGGGGGTGAAAAAACAACTCTCCCATACAGAAGAATCTTAGATAATAAAAGCCTAATATGCTAAGTGTCTGGTTGTCCATTCAACCAATCAAGGCATAATATGCTCATGATATGCTAAGGCTACTCAACCACTCACTATGATGTGCACTGACCACCAGGGGGCAGACACTCCGACAGGTAGGTTATCTTGCTGCTGGGGTCTGGCCGATCAGGACTGAGCAAGATGGGCTGGACATGCCCTGGAGCCCCCGCATGGGCCCTCCCCGGCTGGCCCACCTCCCGCATCCCTCCCCGGCCCTGATCATGCACCGGTGGGGTCCCTCAGCATGGCCTGTGCCCTCTCACAATCCAGGACCCCTTGGGGGGTGTTGGAGAGTCAGTTTCAGCCTGATCCCACAGGCCAGGCCAAAGGTCCCCACTGGTGCACGAATTCGTGCACTGGGCTTCTAGTATCAAATAAGGAGATACTGCTCCCTCAAGGAGGTAGAGCATAATTCCCCACTCAAGTATGAGATGTGCATAGTAACTTCCTTCTAAAAAGTCAGTATAGAAAGGGGGAAAACAGAGTAATAGTGGAGAAACTTATAGCCAAATCTGTCAGAAGAGTCACTTAGCAATAGGAATAAAAGCTTAAAAGAAGATTTCTATATATAGCAGTTAAGTACAATAGCAAGCAACTTACCTCCAGTTTAAAAGCCAGGCCTACAAATGAGTGGGAATTGTCTCTGTTGGAGTTCATTAAGATTTTGGTTTTTTCTTCTGAGTCACTTAAAATAAAAGAAATATAACTGTGAGATGCAACAACTGATATTTCTTTTATATCAATTTGTTTCCTCAGAGTATTATCTGAGAAAAAGCACATCAGTTACTACACTGTGATAAGACCAGAGGAAATGGGGAAAAAAACGCACAGAAATGGTCTTGTAGAGAATTTTCTAAAGATTTAAATCTTGAGGGATAATATATCACACTTCTAACTCACAAATAAGATATAATATGGGAAATGGGATAATAAATATTTTTGTATATGCCAAAATTGTTACCCAAACAGAAATGGTGATTGTTTTTGTGAAGTATGAAAAATAACACAAATACAACATAACTAGAAAAATCATTCTTACATTCTTTCATAGTGCACAATGTTAAAAGTATTTCTGCATAAACTAAGAATCAATTTCCAAGACTTACTCCTCCTGCTTGAGCATAGCATAATTCTGGACTTCAGATGGATTTGGAAGATAGTCTAAAACAGCATCTAAAAGAGGCTGAACTCCTTTGTTCCTCAAGGCACTTCCCAAAAAGACAGGAGTAAATGACCTACTTAAAGTAGCTCTACGGATTGCAAGCTACAAAAGAAAAAGAAAAAAAGTAATGATTAGTCAATCTTAAAAATTACATCTGTGTTTCAGATCAATTACAAACCAACAAATAAATGAATTAATACTCTTTGGAGTATTGGCTCTAGGGGAGACTAGGATCATGTAGGCCCTCTATAACTTAAGGTCAAAATTCAAAACAAAGGAGAAAAAAAACAAAACAGTTCCTTTTTCAGGCCTAGGAAGCTGCTTTAACACTCTTGAAATGTTACTAATTTTTAATTTGATAAAAAAATATATATACAATGCTGGCCGGTATGGCTCGGGGCTGAGCACTGACCCATGCACTGAAAGGTCACTGGGTTGGAATTCCGGTTAGGGCACATATTCCGGTTGCGGGTTTGATCTCCAGTTGGGGTGCATGTGGTCAAGGGCATGTACCTCGGTTGCAGGCTCAATTCCTGGCCCTGGTAAGCGCGCCTGTAGGAGGCACAAATCGATGTGTCTCCCTCACATCCAAGGTTTCTCTCTCTGTCTCTCCCCATCCCTTCCACTCTCTCTAAAAAATCAATGGAAAAATATTGAGTGAGGACTTATTTTGAAAATACTTGCCTTTAAATCAGAAATTGAGGGGATCTTTTCTTCCAGGAACATCTCACCAAGCTGCTCGTCTGAATTAGCAACACTTTCAATCAGCTCCTGGCGGTGGTCAGCTGCCGCAGCCCTGAATTCCGCTGGAATTTCCTCATAGCGAACAATCTGACTAAGAAATGTTTATATTGGTACTTTAAGGATGTACAATCAAATATATAAAGCACCAATGAAAATGTTAAACTAATAGCTAAAATATCTTTTTAGATGAGAAAGAGCTCTGATATATTTGTATTAACATGGCAAATAATACTAATGCATATCTTTAAAATTCAGACAGATAATGGGCAAAACAGGCAAAGCAAATTGCTCCAGACTGAACTATTAGTAAACGGAAGAGCCAAGATGCAAAGCCAACCTGGCTCCATGTGAGCACCTGAAAATTCTATTAACCAAATTATTCCAAACATCACAGTCTCTTACAGGCAGGATTAGAGACCCTATTATTCCTTTCCAAAGTAACAAACCCAATCACACAATTTTAACACAGAATACTCCTTTTGTAGTAAAAAAAAGTTTACTAATATTTGACAAAGGAGGCAAGAACATAGAATAGAGTCAAGACAGTCTCTTCAATAAATGGTGTTGGGAAAATTCGACAGATACTTGCAAAAAAATGAAACTAGACCACCAACTTACACCATACACAAAAATAAACTCAAAATGGATAAAGGACTTAAACATAAGACGGAAAACCATAAAAATATTAGAGGAACCCACAGGCAGCAAAATCTCAGACATATGCCGAAGCAGTATCTTCACCAATACAGCTCCTAGGGCACTGGGTTGGGCAATGGGGTTATAAGGACACATATGTAATACCTTAATCAATAAAGGGGAAAAAAAAGAAAATAAAAGTTTACTAAAAACGACAGACTCTTCAACCTTAGCCCGGTCTCCATTCCTTAGTAGAGGCCAAATAGGTAAGAGACACAGATAAAATATATACAACCAAGAAGTGAATATACTTGATATTTAGAAATATTAGTACAATAGTTTTCAAAGTATCTTTAAAATGGAAACTAATGTCAAAAAAATAATAATCTTTTCAGAAAACATGTATCTAAATAAAAAAGCAAAAGCCAATTGCAAATACTTCTAAAGAATGTTCTTCATAGTCTTTAGAACTTAATTTCTTCCTTTCTGTTAAGCTCTTTAGTGCTTAGACTTTTATGTCAGAATCAAAATATACAAGTCCAGTGGTCCAGGCTGGGAAAGGGGGCAGGTATATTAAGAAGTGCCATCTGTGGTCCTGATGTGCAACAATTTAAAAGCCTCTAATTTAGAAGACAGAAACTTGTGCCCTGGTAATTCTGGGGAAGTGGATTTATTTGTTTATTTACAAACATTTTTTGAGTCCCTATTATGTACCAGACCCCTCTAGGGCTGGGGAAAATAGCAATGAATAAAGTTGATAAAAAAAATCTCTGTCCTCTTGGGCCTTACATTGTAAGGAATAGATAAACTTGTTGTCATTACTCAGTTGTCACACAAGAGGTGTGAGAAACGCTTCATCTGCTGGACAGCTCCCATCTTTTTCCTGCCCACAATATGGCTGATCAAGATAAATTCTGTTTAACTGATCATGACACCCTCTACCTACCTGCCAGACCAGCAATCCTAGTTCCATAGCAAAAAAAGGAAACCCCTCAAGAAGTACCTTTGGAAAAACTGCCAGGCTGCTGAGGCCACTACTCAGAACAAAGGGTCATTTATGACTCCCCCATGTTGTCTAGATTAGTGGCACTCAAAAGTGTGGTCTGTAGACCTGCAACATCAGCGTCTTTGAAAGCTTCCCAGAATGCACATTCCAGGCCCCACCCTAAGAGCTACTGAATCAGAATCTCTGGAGGTGGACACAGGAACGTGTGTTTGTTAAAGCTCTCCAGGTGATTTTCCTGAATGCCATGGTTTGATAATCACTGAGAAACCATAGTGATTTACATGCAAAAGTCACTCAAAAGTTGATTGATGAACCAAATACCATGTCATTTACCAATCTGCTTCTTGTATTGCCTAAACCACATCTGTACAATCTTTAATTGCTTTTTATATAGTAGCCTTTTTATCTTTGCAATACCATGAAGTAGGTAGAGGGAATATTTATGATGCGTATTTTCTTTCCAGTTTTTATCACAATATCCAGGATGTAGCTGCCCCCCTAAAAGTTCGCAGACTGAAAGAATGAATGCAACATTACATTACTAGCTCAGGCTGAAGGCCTCCTTCCACCATACCATGCAGGTCATAATACAATTCAAATATATTACCAACAAGTAACATACTCTCCCTTGGAATGAATACTAGACAAAATGGGAAGCAACTAGGATTAAAGGCAGTAAAACAAAATCATCATAGAGGATATTCTTCCAGCCATATTTCAAAAGTTGTTTGTTTAAATAACTCATCCTTTTCCTTCTCTTCAATACCTTTTAAAATGTAAGAGTTATTTAACAGTATATTTTTAATACTTACCCAAAGTCTCCATCAAAATAGATGGCTCGTTCCTCAATAAGATCTATAATACCTTTAAAGTCACCCTCCAAACCAATGGGTATCTGCACAAATGCTGCATTATGATTTAGTTTAGACCTGAAAAATAAAAATACACATTCTTACCTCCTTTTTTCTCCCCAAATCCCTTTGAAATTAAAAAAAAAAAAATAATGTAATGGTAGATGCTATTTACTTTGGGAGGGGGTGTCATCAGCAGCCAGAACAGACGATATAAAGCAGCTGAGAACAAACTGACAGCCAAACTCATCATGCTCACGAAGCTACAACCCTATTTAGGCAATAAAAAGAACTCTAAAAGGATAGTAGGATAACTATGTCCACATCTCATTCTTGAACAGCTGACTCTATCGAAACAGAATATAGCTATCTGAAGGGAAGTTCTTGGGGGAAAACTCTCAGAACAGGTGTTAAAGTCAGGCCCTTATTATCAGCCTATAACTCCATCAGGCACATCTACTGAATAAAACCTACACTCACAGACAGGGATTCTCACTTAAGGAGAAATATGTTCTAGCTACCTAGATTCTAGGTGCCCATCTATGATTATGGCTAGATAACTAGGAATCAACAAATATTTGAAGGAAACCAATAGCTTGAAAGAGAGGTATGAGCTCAAGAAATAGTACTAACCTCCAAGGAGAGAGATACTAGAAGAAAATAAAATGTAAAGGTCTGAGGATTATCTCTATTAATAAAAATATTGCAATAAAAGAGAAAGTGTATGGAAATTAACTATATATAATTACTGAAATTAAAAAGAACAAACAGGCTAAATAACTGAAGGGATGCGGATGAATAGCAGATTAGTGAACTAGAAGACCGACCTCAAGAATTAGTCATTGCCCAGTCCAAAACAGAGACAGAAAGTATGGCACAGAGACCAGATGCAGAAATTAAAACACAGAGACCAAATGAAGTTTCAAAATCTGTTTAAAGGGAGTTACAAAATGAGAAAACAGGTAAAAAGGGAGTGGAGTAAACCAAATTAGTCAAATAGATGCTAAAAAAGAATACTCTTAAAATTCAGAAAAAGACTTAGTAGAAAGAGTTCCTATAATGCCAACCACAATTAAAATATAGTCATAAAGATGAAAAGTAAAATGTTTCATTTTCCCAAGAAAATTTTACAAGTATCCAATAAAGGACAAATTTTACTCTCCTATTCTCAAAGATATCACTTTTATCAAAGTGCATACAGCAATACAGTCACTTAAAGTTCCTCAACACCGGATCTTTTGTCATCAGACACATCACTCTCAGTCTTTCCATTATCATGAACTTTGTTGCCTATGTCTTTCTTGTGTCTATCAGCTCTCTCTTGTGAAATGAGCTCCACTTACACATCTACAAGAGGTGAAAAGTGAGACTGACTCTTTTCAAAGGCTATCTGAAAATATATAGAACTGTGCAACGCAACACGCTATAAGTACCACTGGGCCATCCCTGGCACAGAGCGGAAGTGTTCCTGTTGTCTTAGCAGGTATTTGACCATGAGAGCAAGGAAATACAGCATACTACTTCAGGGCATTAATTAAATTCCTCAAGTAAAGGTTAAACTACAGGGGAACCTCTAGGTTTGTCTAAATAAACACAAAGTACTTTTAGAATCTACTTTAGATTATAACTTCTCTAATTACAGCAAAACAGCATAAATTGCCAGATTACTCTCTGACTCCACCTTCAGCATCCCTACAATTCAAGTAGTATTTTCCCCATTTTGCAGAGAAGGCAGTCGATGAGGTCACACCATAAACCAAAACCAAACTACTGACTTCAATGCACCATTTACTAAATCACTCAATAAATTTAAAAAGTGGGGGGGAGGGGACGTAAGGATAAAGCTTAATGACACTGAATTAACTGTTCTGGATATAAAGTTTACCATGCAGACCCTCACCCCCGTTCCTCTTAGGAACGGTACCTCATCTGCTGCAGCGCCCTGGCCGGGTTGGAGCCCATTCGGTCCAGTTTGTTAATGAAAGTGAGAAACGGGACATTGTAGCGCTTCATCTGCCGATTCACAGTCATGGTCTGGCACTGCACCCCTCCGACTGCACAGACAACAAGGATCGCACCGTCCAGCACTCTCAGGGCTCTTTCAACTTCTATCGTGAAGTCCACATGCCCTAAATGAGACAAGTGTGTGAGGGTCTTCGAGAGCAGCCTGAAGTTTTATAACATGCACAATTAAAAGTGTCTGTAACTCTGCTCATCACAGAAGGCTTCTAATTAGAATGTAAATTTTAAAAATCACCAATACCATTCACTCACCATAAGGTCCAGGGGCCCAACAAGATCACTTCAAAAAGATACATGGGCATGGGAACCTCTGGAATCAGCTGCAACATGCAAAAGGCACGAACCTTCCTACTCACAACTGACTAGCACTATTTTTCAGGAAAACCACAAAAGGAGGAGGCGCTCTGGGTCCCACGTCACACTCCTATAATAGAGACTCAGTCACGCTTCTGAGTATTATTCGATACACAAACATAAGCTCTGACGCAGTAAAGAGCTCACTGTGCTGCTGCCCAAACAAGCTGCAATAAAGCAGAAACCTCACCAGGAGTATCTATGATGTTGATGTTGACATCTTTCCACATGGTATAGGTGGCCGCTGACTGAATAGTGATTCCTCTTTGTCTCTCTAGTTCCATGGAGTCCATGACAGCACCAACTCCATCTTTACCTTTCACCTAAACACAAGTACAGCAATTCAGAGTTCTCTGTCCCTGCATTCTAAGAAGACATTTAAAAGACATTTTTACAGAGATGGAAGCAGAGCGCAGGTAAATGACGCAATTAGCAGGGAAGTCTCATTTATCAAACCGTATAATCTCATGACATAGAAAGCTGATTACAGATGCTGCCCTCCATTACCTGCCTAACCCTTTTTTCATCGTTTTCAGCAACTACTGCCATAGAGCAGTCACCCAGTCTTAGAGCCATCCTTGCCCCTCCCGCACTGCTCCTGCCCGCCTGCCCTCTGCTGGTCTGTGAGGAGCTGTTCAGAGAACAGCTTCTGCCTGCTCAGCTATATGTGGATTTCGAGGCCCGGGAGGGGAGGATTCAGCTTTTAAAGTATGGCATTTAAAACGATTATCTTCACCTGAAGGAATATTTTTAAATGGAGAGTTAAGTTACTCACTGATATATAATTTCTTCAGGAGAGTTTCTTAAAAGTTTTTTTCCTGATACCTATTTTTTTAACTATTAAGCTCATACTATGCACCATTTTTAATCTTTTTTTCCACTTAACATTATAAACATCTCTCCATAACATTAAAAAAAATATGTAAATACCTATTTTAATGGCTGCTTAAGGATACATCACATTACGTAATTTAACATTCTCAAAAGACCACCTACTCAGAACTTTACCTTTACCTACAATGATGATCACTAGCTCGATTCCTCAGAGCAATATTTCAAGCCTACTTGAGCTATCCACTATGTAATATGATTTTGATTAAAGATCCATGGCTACCATTCTTTAAACCTTTCAGTTTTTGTAAAGTTTATTAAATCATAACCACAAAACAATTAAAACCAAGCTCTAACTAATCGGGATTAACACAAACCATCTACCTCGTGCATCTTTGCAATTCTGCCAGTATAGTAAAGCACTCGTTCTGTTAATGTCGTTTTCCCAGAATCAATGTGAGCTGAGATTCCAATATTTCTTATCCTCTCATTAGGAATCTTCCCTGAGGAACACCATCTGCAGACCTTCCAATTAACCTGGGGGGGAAAAAAAAAGCTCAACTTATTGCACATTTTACAAGGTAACAACAGGCAACTAAAATGAGTTGGTGGACATCTTTCCTCCAAGAATCTCGACAAACACAAAACGTCATCTGAGATCATCTGGAAAGGAAGAGTAAATGTCTCAACCTGCAACTCTTGTAATCAAAGGAGAGACTGCAAGAGAGGACAGTAAATATATAGTCTTAAGAAGAATTAAATTAAAAAAAGGTATCTATACTAATAAAAGCGTAATATGCTAATTAGACTGGCCGTCCTTCTGGACTTCCCTCCGGACGACCTTCTACTGAAGCTGGGGCTATGAGGGAAGCCTGGGTCCCAGGTGCCAGAGGGAAGCCAGTGCCAGCAGCCAGGGGAAGGAAGGCCTACTCTTGCACAGATTTCGTGCATCGGGCCTCTAGTATTAAAATAAATTGATCAAACAAAAGGAGCAGACACTTTCGGGGAATGTTACAGGTTTGAAAATATACACTGGGCTGATAAAATCAGAAAGACAGCTCCCAACAGCTACTTGACTGGGAAATAGCTTTTAGTTTACATTTTACTTGGATTGCCTCCCCCACCCCAACCCCCACCTTTATTGTGGTTCACAGCGAGCAAGAATGGCTGAGGCCTCATGTGCTCTATGCACTGGTGCCAAGAGCTCCAAGGCAGCCGACAAAAACAAGTTTCCAATTCCTTCTGCCCCAAAACAAGGACATTAAAAACACACACAACACTTTCTATTAATCGGGGGAGGGGGCCAAATCTTGCATGTATGGAATCAAGACACAATATACACCTCTTCCTATAGGACTGTACATCCAGAATGCACTGCGGCCACCTTTGGGGAAAGGAAGGCCAAGGCCTTGGGAAAGGTGGGTCAAGTATTCAGTGGAGTCCGGACAGGCGCGTAGCTGAGCCAACCCCCGGGACACCATCGAGCAAGGCGGCTGAAGTCTGCACCACAGGACGGCTCCACTCCCACGGAACACTGCTTCTCTGCGGCCCCCGCAGAAGGCAGAAGCCAGACCACAGGAAAGCACCCGGGGTTCCCGGCCTCATCAAACCGCCCAGTGATTACATATTGTTTTTGTGATTAATCACTATGCTTTAATTATGCTCAATTTGTAACAATGAAAATACATCCTGCAGATCAGATATTCACATGACAATTCATAACAGTAGAAAAATTACAGTTATGAAGGAGCAACGAAAATAATTTTATGGTTGGGGGGGGGGGGTCACCACAACATGAGGACCTGTATTAAAGGGTCGCGGCATCAGGAAGGTTGAGAACCAGTGCCCTAGAGGGAAAAGAGCACTTGATGAAGAGTCGGAGGCCCCGGGTTCGAGCCCCGGGCACACTCCTTGCTAAGTTGTCTCATCTTCCCTCCAGTCACTCCTCCTCAAGGTGCAGCCAGAGGAAGAGGCTCCATCACACACCGAGGGCACGCCCAGCCTCCCCGGGCACAAGCAGCGGCGAGGGTTCGAGGCGCCAGGGAGGGGAAGGATGCAGCACCAACCCGGCCCCGAGGGCCGCCCCCTGTTCTGCCTCGCCTCGCCGGGCACGGATACCTGTTTCCCCCGCCAGCCCAGGGCGGCCGGGGCCCGCGGGAGCGGCCCGCGGCCCCACGCCGAGGCGAAGGCTGCTCCCAGCAGCCTCATGGCAAACAGAACAAGCACGAAGGTCCCGCGGCTCCGGGTCCGCTCCGCAACCCGCCCCGCAGCCGGAGCGTTCAAAGTCACGCCGGCGACCAGGGCCCGGTGAGCACTTCCGGGGCGAAGGACGCG
>NW_006283631.1:3008099-3011379 GCF_000327345.1 Myotis davidii
AGGGAGGAGCTTCCGGTCGTCAGAGCAGAGCAGGGCCCTCCGCTGTCAGTGCGCCCTCTGCCGGTTCGGAAGAGAAAGTGCAATCGCTTTGCGGCTCTAATCAAGCTTTTGCATATTCCCAGAAAGATGCAAGCCTTTAAACGTGAAAGTTTTCCCCACATAGCAATGTGGAGAAATGTTTATTGCAGAATTTAAGTGAAAAAGGTGCAAACTTTTTATCTATGTTATAACAAATATAAAAAATAATTATCTGAGAACATGACCTGAAGAGAACAAGGAAAGATGAGAACTATCCATTATTTGTGCATTTTCTCATTGGGAGATGTTCCGTCATTGTCTGTTGTTAATTAGACGTTATACGTCCAGTCCAAGGAACACTGTATCCTGGATGATTCCGCTTGAAACTCTTAGCGGCATCTCAAACTTAGCGTCCAAAACGGAGCTCCTGATCTTCCTCCCAAGCCCTCCGCAGTCTTCATTGTATAAATGGAAACTCCGTTGTTGCCCATATCACAAACGTTCGTCACTTTGACACCCCTCTTTGACACCTTAATCTGTCAACATATGCTATAGGCACTGCCTTCAAAAATAGATCCGAAGCTGCCCCTTCTCCCCAGCTCTCCAGCACGGCCACCTCGACGGGAAAACTGCAGCGGATAGCTGTGTATTCTCAACACGGTGACTACGCCAGGTGCTGTCGTTTCCTGCTGCAGACCCTCCATCCAGGAATTCATCGTGGCTGTTATCTGTACTTTTATGAAGATTTGAAATTTTTCATAAAGTGAAATGGCATTCCCTCCCTGTGAGAGGAGGCACCTAGGGCCCTGATGGAGCAGCTAAGCCAACGCAGCTCTACTCCCCTTGCCCGGTTGCTCCGGCCACATTGGCCTCTTGACTCACCCTCACGGGACCAGAGTCCTCGGACCACCCCACAGAGTCCTCGGTCCTCCCCAGGCAGCAGCTGCCTCTTCCCCTTACTTTCTTCTATCGGTTCAAAGAGCCTCTAGCAGTGAGCTGCTCCCTGACCAACTCTTCTAAACAGCAAGTTCCTCCCTTTCCATTTCTCAGGCTGCTTCATTTGCCTGCAGAGCACCTCTTAGATATATCCAGGTATTATACACACTTGTTCATTGTCTGACTGCCAATGGGAATATCAGTCCATAAGGACAGTGATTGGGTTTTGTTAATTGCTGTAACCCTTGTATGGACGTTCAATAAGTATTTGTTAAAATGAATGAATAAAATCAAATAAAAATAAATTATAAGGACAAGAAAAATCAGACTCAATGATGAATTTTGAACCTACTGTTTGTATTAATTTACAATAAAGAATTTGTAAGCTGCTTTGAGAAATTTATTAAAATTAAATATATCTTTAAATAAACTTTTTCATTCATAGATTTTTTTAAAATTTAGTCTTTATAAGTTTTTATATGTATTTGGCTAAAATGTATGTTAAAATATATAATTATGGAAATGGTAATAAAATTAAGGTTTTTACTTTAAGATAATTATCTATGTATATAAAAGGCTAGTATGCTAAGTGTCCGACCATCCAACTGGTCACTATGATGCTCACTGACCACCAGGGGGCAGATGCTCAACGCAGGAGCTGCCATGATGCACACTGGCCATTTATAGAGAAATGGCACTGCAGACCTAGCATCCACAAAGCAACACTTGGCTTCCCCAAAGTGCGACACAGGCCCTGCCATCACCCCAGAGCGACACCCCACCAAGTCACAGCCTATGCTGCCGAGACCCCATGGCGCAAAATGGCCCACAGCCCAGCCCAGCCCCGCCCAGAAACGGTCACTGTGGGCACTGGGTAATGATGTCACGTAGCAACACCCGGCTTCCTCTCCCTAGTGACTAGCCTCCTTGGAGTTTCTTCAGCCCAGGAACACGACTTGCTTTATAGCCAGCTGCAAACATTTTACACTTTAACCAAATGTCTGTGAAGCATTTTCCCATGCCTCATCTCATTTGATCCTCACAGAAGTCCTGGAGTAGGTAGATAGGAGACTCGGTAGAATCCTATTTTCTTTTCATTAGCTGGAAAATGGAGATTTAGAAAGTTTAGAAACTTGACCCAACTGAAAAGGAGAAATGGTGGACCTTGAAAATGTCTTCAGGTTTTCTCACTGCGCAGAATATAGTCAAACATTGCTGCAGTTAAATATTTTACCCTTTGTTCTCCCTGCGTGATCTACAATAATAATCTGCTTTGTGTTGATATTTACTGCTGTGTTGCTGACAATTACCTGAAAGAGAAGTTGGGGTGCTTCACTGGCTGGAAAAAGTTTAGCTACATCAGAAAGCAGGTCTAATTAAGTAAGTTCATTCTATATCTATAAAAGACTAAGATGACTCGCATATGCACGACACATATAAAGCTCTCTCTGGTGCCAATTGCACGTGTGTGTTTTGATTTGTTATTGTCAATTGTGAATTTGGTTGATACTTTTGTTATAAAGGGCGAATAGCAATATTAAAAATATTTCTTCTATTTAATTTCCTTTCAATGTGCATGAATTCATGTACCAGGCCACTAGTGTTAAATAAAAGTGTATCTATTACCACTTTAACAAAATTTCCTTCAGTAAAAACGCACACTCATTATCTTGTGTGAATATATATTATTTTTCTGTAATTAAACCAAGTATATTCTTAATTATTTTTATTAATACCACTTGTAGCCAAAGTAATCAACTTCGTTTTGTTTACATAGAAAACTGAAAGACAGAAAACAAAGCACTATTTAGCTCAATTTTTATGAGTGCACATAATGGCCTCTGTTAAGTTTTAAAGTGGTATGTATGTGTATATATATATATATAGATAGATAGATAGATATATACACACACACACATATATATACATATATAATCCATATATTAACATTCTGTTAATTCAGTCATTTTATAATGTATAAAAATAAAGATAAATTGAAACTATCTTTAGTAGCCAAAACTTTGAATCACTTTTACTTAGAAATTGTCCAAATATTTAAAGATCAATTTAACATTTCTAAAGTTTTGAAAAGTTAAATGAGGATTTGAAAAAACTAAAGTTCTAGCTAACATTTAGCTCGACCATCTATATACTGTTAGAAGATAAACTGAGGCATAGCGAGAAGTTCGTTTGAGCAAAATCGGTTCCAATAGGGCAGCATCACTCTGGAAGTGTTTTGGAGCACTCCATCAGTTAGGGCAGTGGTCAGCAAACTGGGGCTCGCAAGCCACATGCGGCTCTTTGGCCCCTTGAGTGTGGCTCTTCC
>NW_006283631.1:3014048-3051757 GCF_000327345.1 Myotis davidii
TTACACAGAAAAGTCAGAGTAAAGTCTGATAAATGTTAAGAATGCAATATAGAACGAAAATATGCTGTATAAAGACACTACAAGAAGAAAACTCATGTATATTAGCAGTTTAAAATACTTTGAAAATGAACTATTTGATTGCTCTTTATTTTATCAAAATAACAAATTTCTCACAAGCCAGTACTAATATAGTTCTGCTTTATTTTTAAAAAATCTTTAAGGTAGCTGGCTACATAACACATTGTAAAATTTGAAGTAAATGATTTTTACCTCGTTAACATGACCCTCGAGTAGTGTTAAATGAAAATTGAGACCATTTTTTAAACATTTAACTTTCTTAAAACTAATTATATAGAACTAGCACCGCATTCAATCTTGTATAAAAGAATGCAGAGCCAACAGGAAAATAACCGGGAAAGCAAAATCAGCACGTGAGCTTTGAAAATTAGTATGATTTAAAGTGAAGAGTTTGATTAAATATTTAACAACTTTGCCACATTGCTGAAAATCAAAGTTTTATTTCTAAAGTAGGGACAACACAAAGCGTGGCCTTCCATGAACACTGAGATAGCAGAAGAAAGTCGCTAAGTACAGTACTGATTTAACAACAGGAGATTGGTCTTACGTGTATCACCCAGCACCATTACTTTCTCTGTAAAACAACCTAAACTGAACACATCAAATGCAAGGCTGTTTATTTTTTGCTGATTTTCACAGGTGATCCTTTGATGTTGAGTTTGTCCACGAAAACATTTGATCTTCTTCCACGTTCAATGCCTGGACATTGATGAGATTTCTCCCTGAGAAATATACATATAAAAATTAATACTATTTTTTAAAATGATCAACGGTTCACAAATCAATACAAACATGTTTAAAAAATCACTGTGGTTTAAGCAAGGTTTTATCTGAACAATTTCTCAATAGCTTTGAAAAACATATGCCAGACTATTTCCCTTGACATTTAAGAAAGCCGCCGCTGCTTTCCTGGGATAGATTTAACTATGCCTGGTTTAACCATGCTGCCCAACATGGCAGCCACTAGAAATGTCATTTATATTTTAATAAAATTCAGTTCCTCAGTTGCACCAGCCACTGAGGATGTGTGATTCCATAGCTACATGTGACTAGTGGCTACATTTTTGGACAGTACAGATATAGAACATTTTCATCACTGCGGAAAATCACTTCAGAAGGTCCTATCGCATGGTTCTAGTTTACAGAAAATGCCCGATAGGACCATAAATTATAGGTCATTTATAAAGAACATGCTTTCTTTCACTGGGACCTGGATTTCATAGTCACTCTTACCACTGTTAGGTTTTTATCAATAAACTTTTCAAAGGGAGAGAAATACTATCTAAAATTAATATGGGAGATTTCCTACAGAAAATATTAGTGCTCTAAACTCTAAACAGGTATTTTCAAAATAAAAGAGGCTAGCACGTGAAATTCTGCACAAGGCTTCTGACATACATTAAAATCTGTTTCACATGAATAACTACATTATAGCATGTTCCTTATAGGAGGATATAGCCCTTATCTTCTGAAGCATAATTTGCTAGTGAGTTACTAATCATGTATTCCTGAAATATTATTGTTTCTTAGGTATAAAACTTGTGTGGAATACTCAGATATAATGTAAATGACATCTTTCACAAAAATTATTGATGAAAACAACTTGGATGTTAACGAGAACTTCTTGATAACAGAGGTAAAATTAGGTAACTTTTTTCCTAACTATTCTTTGAACAACACAATTTATTTTAGAAATAACTCTTACCTTCTTTTAAGTTCTCGGGCTCCTGAATTCTCATGCCCAACACTTCGCATCCTGGTGTTTTCCAGATTGCACCACTGTCTCCCTTGTTTGTACTTTAAAATCTCATTTTGCCACTCATCATCAAAAGCATGAGCATCACCTACATTAAATATCGAAACAAAGGAGTAATATTAAGGTATCAGTCGGTCAGTAAATGTCTTCCTCCCCACAAACTTCATTCTAGCCCGATGTTTCCATCAATCTAACCTCAAGCTAGAGGCAGGAAACTGCTTCGAATACAAAGGCCTTTGGCTCAGGGTGATATTTCCTTTTCTGTTTGTTCCTCTCCTATTCCTATTGATGATTTTGTCATTGATGATCTGCTTTTTCACACACCTGCCTGGATATCACATCATTCTACCCAATGGACCCCTGGATCCAACTGTACCGACTTTCAGTCTTTCTTCTGGGGTCTTCCTGTAATGATCATCCTTTTTCTCTGTAGTTGGGCACTCCTCCGGTGGCTAGCACTCCTATTACCCTCACCATCTTCCTATGTAATTTGGCCTCACAAGCTTCTGTTGTCAATTTCCTAAGACAGGTCACTCATTTTGACTGTCAACTTATGTGGTTATGAAGTAGGTAACCTCACTTCCATAATAACAACAGATAAATGGCAATACTGGTTCTTTCAGACTGCCTTTATAATAATGTATTCCTTCACTAAATATTTCTTTAGTATGTTAATTATATTTCAACTAGAGGCCTGGTGCATGAAAATTCATGCACTGGAGGGGAGGGTCCCTCAGCCCGGCCTGCTCACTCTCACAGTCCAGAAGCCCTCAGGGGCAGGAGGCAACCCAGTTATCAGGGGAAGGCGACACCCCTATCACACCTCTGCTGTTGCCACTGTCAGCAGCGCAAGCCTCAGCCGGCCCTGGTTACCTGAGTCTCGGGCAGCCCTGGGCGGCTGGGGGACTCAGGGGACTGGGGGACTCTGGAGGCATGTGTGTGGCAAGGCTGGATGCTTGCTGCCCCGGGGGGGCTGAGGGGACTGGGCGCTACCATCTTGTGGCTGTGGGCACCGCCATATTTGAGGGTGGGCCAGTCAATTATCATATTCCCTCCCTACTGGCTGTGGGCACTGCCATCTTTGAGGGTGTGACAGTCAATTAGCATATTCCCTCCTGATTAGCCGTGGACGCTACCATCTTTGCAATGGTGTGAGGGTCAATTAGCATATTCATTCTTTATTAGCTAGTACTAGTGGCTCTGTGCACAAAATTCATGCATGGGGGCGGCGGTGTCCCTCAGCCCAGTCTTCATCCACTCCAATCTGGATTTACTTGATACATACATGATATGTTATATATTACATTATATCTATTTCTAACAATACCAGAAATTAAAATCTTATTGATATAAAAGCCTAAATATCCAAAAATACCAAATCATTTAAATAAATTATGGCCTATTCATGATGAAATTTTTAGGTAACCATTTAAAATGTTTTTGAGCTGAAGCCGGTTTGGCTCAGTGGATAGAGCATCGGCCTGCGGACTGAAGGGTCCCGGGTTCGATTCCGGTCAGGGGAATGTACCTGGGTTGCGGGCACATCCCCGGGGGGAGATGTGCAGGAGGCGGCTGATCGATGTCTCTCTCTCATCGATGTTTCTAACTCTCTATCTCTCTCCCTTCCTCTCTGTAAAAAATCAATAAAATATATTTAAAAAAAAAATAAAATGTTTTTGAAAATATCATAGGTGACTGTTCACAATTATAATGGAGAATTAAAATAAGCACTATATAAATTATATAAACACTAAAATACTAACTTTGAAAAAAGTATATATGTTGATGTATACATAACATTATTAGAAATAAATACACTAAAACATTAATAGTAGTTATTTTGGGTTGAAATTATGGATAATTTTCTTCTTTATACTTTTTTACATTTTTCAAATGTACTTCTTTGAAAATCAGAACTCATTTTGCCTACTGAATCTACTAAATAGCAATTCAAAATATTCCATTTCCCAAATAGAAAACATAAAATGGTACTCAGCATTACCAAAATTACTATAAAAACAGATCTACTATGAAATTATGAAACCACAATGTATTACTTTGATAAGGTATTTCCTACACATTCATAAACTACCTCAAAACGACTTCTTATGAAATGTTTCTACAAAAAATATTCAAGTTCCACCAGTGCAGGTGCTATTTTAACTTTATTAGGAAGAATGCTATTTTCTGCAAACACTTACTTTCATTCATATTGATGAACTCCTGGTTGACCTCTTCATCTCCAGTCTTGTTGTTCTTTGATTTTTTGATAACATGAGCTCGGTCATGGAGATGATGACCAACAGCCATTTTTTCTAGTCCACTGTCAGAATCTCTCAATGCTTTCCTAGTTTCCTTTATCTGTAAAAGTAAAGAAAATAAAAATGAGCTATTATTTAAATACTAGAGACCTGGTGCACAAAATTTGTGCATGGGTAGGGTCCCTAGGCCTGGCTGGCAATCAAGGCTGATCAGGTTCCCCACCTCCCTGGCTTCTCCTTCCCTCACCACACACATGCTGCCACCACATGGTTTCCCCTGCCTCCCCGCCTCCTTCTCCTCCTCTCACTCCCTCAGCGCCCTGCTGCCACCACTGGTCCCCTGCCATGTTCTGTGCCAACCCCTGGTGGACAGTGCACGTCATAGCGAGTGATCAAACTACCGTTCTCCTGGTCGAACTCCTGAGAGGACACTTTGCATATTAGCCTTTTATATATATAGAAACATAGAATGGATTTAATTCTAAACTCCTCAGGGCCTGTTTACAACAGAGATTAGACCATCAATCTACTGTTCTAAAAATAATGGGCACTCCGTTCCACTACCAACTTGCAGTAAAATTATGGTAATAATTCTCTGATATTTCCTGAACTGTGTGAAATTAAAATGTCTAGGACAAATAGGACCAATACAAATTTTTTCAAAATTGTAATCAAATGTTAAAACAAAGATTATAGAAAACTTAGTGCCTTTGACACTTCCCTTGACAATGTAATAGTAATACATGCTAGCATTCCTATAAATAAGGGCAGCTAATTATTCAGCAGTCATGTTGATGAGACTGAATCTCATGACTCCTACCTATGAATTCAATGGGTTATTAGACTATCTATGATAGCCAAAGCTATTAGCATGGTTCTCTAAGGGACATCTACATTTATATTCAGTTTATGTTTATGATGCATGTCATTTACAGCAAGTTAAAATTAAAATGTCAGAGGTGAATTAGCTGCACTATTGCAAAAGCATTAGTTAAAAGATATAACTAATATGTAAGAACTAAAGAAATTAACCACTCACACCCATTAGATAGGCAAACCTAACTCTTTTACTATAATTACTAACAAAGAAATGGAGAAATGTAAACTCTTATACCAGTTTGTGGAAGCTGACTGTTTCAATCACTGTGTGACAGTAACTTGGTAATTTTTAATGAAAATGATACACATCTCCTACACCCAGCCAATGCCATTTCTAGATCCTTTGCACAAGGAGACTTTTGTAAATATGAATAAATGAAAAATTAGAAATACCCAAATGTTTATCAGTAGAAAAATAGATTTAAAAACTGCTATGCAATCATATTTGGGATACTATTAAGTTAAAGAAACCAGAGCTACATACATATCAACTTGAATAAATCTGAGGCATATTATTGAGCAAAGTCAAGTTGCGGGTCAAAAATGGAATGAAATAGCAAAAACAAAAACCAAAAAAAACAAACAAACAAAAAACCAAAATACAAACAAAACTCAATCACTGCTGCTTTTAAAAATCCAACACTTTCACCAATGATATTCAAACAAAACCACACAAACAACATTTGCGCGATATGTGTCTTCAGTGATTCCTTGCGGCTGGCTCTCCTCACCATCATGCACCTGGTGGAGCTGCGGTGGGGCAGTCTGTCAGTCTGCCAGTTTGTCATGCTGGATCTGGGAGGCTCACTCAGCTTCATATTATCCGGAGCCTCTGGATGGAAAACTCTAAGGTCTTGAAATCCCAAATTGACATGGCTCCATCGATACCTGTAGTGCAAAATTTGCGACAGTCTTGCTTGTCCACCTCATAAACAGACACTTGAGTGATGCTATGCTGGTGCAGCGTCTCCGAGGCTGTACTGCAGTCCTCAGTTGTGGCCCTCTTGTCCATGTTGTGTTGGATGCTCTGTTTTGGAATGTCTAGCTGGGAGACCAAAGTCAAGCAGCCGCGGTCATCATAGCTAAAGAGCATTGGGCAGCAGTCATGGCGGGCAGCTAAAACGCTATTCTCTGAGACAAATGACACACTCAGGAGGGGCAGGAACTCTGTTTTCAGACTTGAGACCTGCACGCTTTTTGAGGCATCGGCAACGGACACGGTGCTGTCGTGGCTGACCCAGGCCAGTCGACTCCCACTGGCGGAGAAGCTGACGCCATGCACCCAGCCACCAGTACCACTGCCACCAAACTCTGACATCAGCTGACCAAAAGGCATCTTGCTGCCCCAGGGTGTACTGGCTGGCTTTTCATCCACTTCTTTAATGTATGCAGAAAACACCCTGCATTTGAAATCACATGATCCTGCTGCCAGCAAAACATTGTTGGGATGCCAGTCCCAGCTGAGGACTGTGGAGCGAATTGGCTTGATATAATGTGCGTGCTTACCCACCGGTCATTTTCAGACTCAAAGTAACAACAGAAATGAGTCTTGCTCCACTTCCCACAGCAAATTTGTTCTCTAGTGGGGACCACTTGACAAAAGCGGCTGCACGGTTAATTCTCAGGATCACCAGGGTTGGCTTCCAGACACGGGCATTGCGGTCTGCCCCGCAAATGATGATGCGGTCGCTCTTGGAAGCCCAGTCGATACCGATGATGTGTCCGTTGTGCTCCTTGAGTTCATGAGCTTTCACCCACTGGCTCCCGTTCTTTTTATAGATGTGGGCTTCATGACTATTGGGGCTAAGGGCAATCTGGGTAGGATCCCTGTTCCAGGCATGACAGGTGATTGGCTCTAGTAAAAATTGATGCAGGGACATTATTCTTAGTGGTTTCAAAGGATAGAAAGCTGGGGTCGGGGCAGTCCGGATCGGCTCGGAGCCGAGAATTCGCGGACTCTGGTCAGTTGACACGAACAGGCTCCGGCGGGTGCTGGCAGAGGACCCTATATTATTCTTTATATCTTTTCTGTATACTTGAAATATCCCATGAGTTAAAAAATTCATTTACTTCAAATATAAGTTAAAAGTAGACATCTGTTTCACGAAACAAAGATTTCTTTTAGTGTCTATGTATCTGTCAACATGTAAAGTTAATAAACATCAACAGATATTTACATAAATAAAGGTTTGGTGGGGAGAAAAAAATGCTTTAATGTTTTTCATAGTGGCAGGGGTCTTCTCTCCTCCACATCCCCCTGCCCCCAACAGAACCAGGTCAAATTTGAATAATTAACCTTTGATAGAGCCAATCATTCCACAACTCTATAAAGCTCTAACCCTGCTTAGAAAATACTTACTCCGCCTGGAGCCTGACGGGTTTGAGTTGAGGCCTGGAAAACCCTTGGCGGTTCATCTCCTACTTTGGAATAAGTCATAACTGAGGAAGAAGTAAACGAATGCCCATTTGGATCCATTGAAAGGTTACCCTACAAATATAAATTGTAAATTCAGGAAGTTTAGTCAAATATGCAGAACTAATGTCAGAGAACTCAAATAAGTAGTAACACAACCAGAAGTTCTACTAAGGATACTATGCTATCGGTATAGTGTATGCATATGGCACCACCAGGAAGGTCCTAACTCCCTTCCTTTTTAGCCACCAATTCCCACCTCCTAGTGAGAAATACACGCGCGCGTCACTCAAAGATCCTTAAGTCTTTGGGATCAAAGACCTATGGCTTAGACTTAAATATAGACGCTGTGATACTTTTAGTCAGTGGTTGATGCTTATGTGCTAATTTGCCAAGGTTGAGCCAATTAATCATACACCAAGAGTTTTATACCTCCTGTGGGTACCAGATTGCTAATTACTAAAATCATTCTGAAATGATCCTTAGATTTCAAATTAGAAGATTAAAATAACACGGGCCTTCTTCAGATTGAATCAAGTTATTGTTTTGATGTGAATATTGAGTAGAAAAGTAAGAATGGTAGGACTAGTTTCTAAGTAATTGGATGACATGGGTCTAATTCAGTGTCTAAACATCATTCCAAAATTTTCAGAATTTTTTAAACACTAAAACTTAATTACTTAGATGATACAATTGCTTGTAAGTAGACAAGTTATAAAATAATTTAAAAATCTAAATTCTTTTAAAATGTTCATTTACAACAGTGACCTTCAGCAGAACAAATGCTTTTGAGGTTGAATTTTTTTTAATTTTGAAAGTTAATTCATGCTATTTTTCTCAAACTTGTTGGTTGTGGAATCAATTTTGTGGGTTGTGACCAGGATTTTTTAAAATCTGAAATAAAATAGAATATATCAGCACATATTATAAATAGTATGGTCATTTTCTTAAACTTTTTTTTCAGGTATATTTATTTAGTACACAAGTATTGTGCACTGTATCATGACATAGAACATATATATATACATATATATGTATATATATTTAGTGAAAGTGTCATTTTATCACATCACTATTAAAGGCAGATGCTATGAATAAGATATATTTTTTAACTACTGTGTATCATGGTTAAAAAGAGTTTGAAAACCACTATAATATCGGATACCAATAAATGAAAACAATGTTCTCATCAATGTTTTAGTACTTACAAAGTTTCTTTGTAATTCCTGCATACTGTTTCGCATATTTAACATCATTCGGTCCATTGCCTGAAAAGGGCTGACATCTGTATGCTACAGGATATTAGGAAGTATGTTATTAACTATAAGTATTAACACAATGGAAACAAATCACCCATTCCAAAACAGCTGAAACTTTTTTTTTCAATTTATGCAGTGGGATCTCATGCAGTAATTGACCAAGCAAAGATAATTTGAAGACTGTACAATGAAAATGATTTGTCAAAGAATATAATTAAAGCATACACAAAATCCCAAGTAGCCAACATATAAATGATTAGGGAGCCATAACACTATAAATACAGGCATACATACATGTATATACACACACAAACACAGAGATAAATATAGAGGGTGGGGCAATAGAAGGTTTACAGTTTCGAGTATGCAAAATACAGAGTTTATTCTTGTATTATTATTTATTAACTAGAGGCCTGGTGCATGGATTGGTGCACCGGTGGGGTCTCTTGGCCTGGCCTGCGCCCTCTTGCAATCTGGGACCCCTCGGGGGATGTCGGAGAGCCAGTTTCGGTCCAATCCCTGCAAGCCAGGCTGAGGGACACAACTGGTATATGAATCCGTGCACTGGGCCTCTAGTATGCATATAAGACCTTTGGTTAATCTCTTCCCGCCCCCTCCATGTCTGTTCCATGTTTCCATATTTGTAGTTTTTGCTCCTGCGTTGAACACCTGCCCCCTGGTGGTCAGTGTGCATCATAGCTACTGGCCAGCCGGCTGACTGGCCGGCCAGTCGCTTAGGCTTTTATATATATAGATTATTGTATTATTTTCCATATGAACAACTGTAAACCTACTTTTGCCCCACCCTGTATGTACAAGACCATATAAATATATACACAGTATCATTCATCAACTCTCTTAAAACTTATATAGCTAATATACAAACACTGATGTATTCTGGGCTGGCACAGCTCTAGCATAGACGAGTCTTCGAATCTTTCCTTCTTCCCTCTCTTAATATCCCACCACGCAAATAAATAAAACTTGGGCATAAGATGCCTGTGCCACCCCCACCAGGACCACAGGGCTGACAGAAGTTGAGCCAGCCCTTCTTTTTATCATTGTGGGGTCCAGGTGATAGAGGTTCGCTCACTCTACTAATTTGCCGCCTACCACTGAAGGCTCAGAGGGCACACCCTTGAAGCCTGATGCATGCTCCTTTACGAGGAGAGCTGAGAATTCCTCTAGAACAGTGGTCCTCAACCAAGAGAGACTGACTCCAGGATGGTTATCCAGGGAAATACTTAGCTTTGTTTGTCATAACTGAGAAGGCTGTATGACTGGCATATAGTGCATAGAGGCCAGGAATACCACTAAACATCTTACAAAGCGTACGGCAGCCCCCAGCCTGGAGAGCATTATGCTACACAAAATAAAGCCAGTCAGAGAAAGATAAGTATCACATGATCTCACTCACATGTGGAATCTAATGAACAACACAAACCGATGAACAAAAAACAGACTCAGAGACACAGAAGCATCGAACAGACTGAAAAACCTCAGAGGGAAGGCAGGGGAGCGTGGGTGGGTGGGAAGAGATCAACCAATGAACTCATATGTATATATGCATAACCCATGTGAATATGGTGAAGGCCTGGGTTGAGGGGCAGGGCAGGGTGAAAGAGGTCAATGAGGGAAAAAGGGGACCTATGTAATACTTTCAACAATAAGGAGTAAAAAACACACTGACTTTATAATTATTAAAACACAAAAAGAATTATCAGCCCAACGTGTCAGCAGCGTCACATCTGAGAAACTGCTCTAGAAAAATCTATAATAATTTTAGGTTTTATCACTGGAATATTCACCAGAAATTAAAAAGTAAAGCACACATTCTAATGTGCCACCCAATGCACTGTCTACTACTATTAAACAGAGAGAAAGTTTGGTCCAAGTCACTCAAGCAGGAGGAGTCTTTCGAGTCCTCTTAGGCCCTGTAATTCATGCTGATATTTCAGCCCTGCTGGAGGTCCTTTTGCTGTGTGCCAAGCTGGAACTCACCAAAAAATTATCATAAGCCTATTTATGGTTTTGCCTGCTGCTGGGTTTTTATTGCTAGTAAAAAAAAAAATGGATGGGAAAACCATATTCCCATAATTTTGCTAATATTTAGAACACGCACTTAACACAGTACAGAACACAAATGCACATTGAGGAGATACTGATACATCCTTGGGCTGCAATATAATTAATCTGCATTTCAGAGATTCGGGAAACATTGTGAATAACCAGGCTGCAGGAGAGACACAATTCTTAAAGAGCTGAAAGGGAGCTGGCCCAAGGAAGAGGAGGAGAAGAGGGAGAAGGAAGAAAAGAAGATCGGATGTTTGGGTATATTCTGCCCTATGCTCAATTCACTGTGAAATCAGCCATCAGGAGATGTATTTGTACCTTCTCTGGGTGGCCCAGCACCTTGGAGTGACAAAAGTAGGAGGACAAAGTACAGTTGAGAGTCCAGTGGGTTCGCAAAGCCTTCAGGAACTTTGTACACATGCCCTCCTCTCTGCCCAGAACGCTTTCCCCTGACTCAGCATAGGTACTTTCTGCCCAGCATTCGAGTACCACCTTCTTAGAAAGACCCCCTATCTAAACTAATCTCTGCTCACCTCCCTCACTGTATCATTCCCCTGCGTCATCTCCTTCAGAGTACTTGGAAGTACTTGGACGATCTGAAATCCTGCAGTTGTTTCCCACTCGATAAAAAGAACCTCTGAGATGGCAGGGCTGTCTTATTCACTACTATACTCCCAATACTTTGGAAACGCTTCCTGGCATATAGGAAGGCTCAATAAATATTTGCTGAATGAATAAACAAATTCTCTCTAGCTCAGCTCAAACCCCTGTATCCAACTATTTACGAGATGGGTAAATCTACCCAGACAACCCACAAATGCCTCAAATACAAGAGGCCCCAAAGTGAAATGATCCTTTTGGCCATTCCTGCCCTCTTATCTACAGCATATCAATGCTCTGTGTCTTATCTCAGTGGGATTCTCTTTCTCTACTGCTCCTGTAACCCTATCAAACCCTATCAATCGCCAAGTTCTATCCATTCACCTCTTTAATTCTCTCAATGAGATTATTTCTCATGATCAGCACAGCTATCACCCAAGTAGCAGTGATCCTGAATACTACTCACAACACTTTAACAGCCTCATGACCGCCCTGCCTCCACTGTGGTCCCTTCTAATTTCTCCCTCCCCTTCAAGCACAATGATCTGTGTAAATGAGAACCTGACTCTATTACTATTTTGATGAAAATTGATCAACTGCTTCCTCTGCTCTTATGATAATGTCCACAGTCCTTACCAGGCTGAAAGAAGTCCTCGGTTACCTCTCCATTCTCTACATCGACTCTCCAACTCATACTCTGGGGCCAACTGATCCTAAAGGTTTTTGCACTCCTTAGCCTCCAGGTCTTTGCAGGTGCTGCTTCCTCTGTGTTGAGGACTCCTCTGCCCTCCCTCTTTTTCCTGGCTAACTCCTCCTAATCCTTAAGGTTTGTGGAGTCTTCTCTGATGGACCTCTATCTCCCACCCCCAAAGGGTTACAGGCTTTTTCCTATCTGTGCTCCCACAGCATGTCAAACTTCCTATCATTTTACTGATAACTCTGTTATAAATGCTTCTTTTCTTTGTCCCACTGAAAACTCTGATCAGGAAGGTTAAACTTTAAGGAGACAAATAGTGTAGTCGGGCACAAGAGAATTAAAAAAAACTTTCATGAGAGTGTAGATGCATCCACAGGAAATGTTCCAAAGTCATGCTATTCTCTGCTACTCCTCAGACTGCCTTCCAATGTGTTAGCAAGCAGCATTACAGAAAAAGGACACGAGCCCAAAGAAACACAGGCGGGAGAGAAGCTGGGTGCAGCGCAGGCACATCCGGACGTGGGAAAGACAAAGCAGCACAAGCTGCCAGTAGAGGCCGAGAGAAAGCAGCCGGTCTGAGCTCTGCCGAACGTGCTTGTCCACCTAAGGGCTGGTGCTGTTCGCCTGCTGGAAAGTCATCATAAGCACGTCTCCAACTTGTAATCCCTTTCGGAAATCAAGTGAACGCTCATTCATCTATTAAAATGTACTTCTTATTTTTGAGAACTGATTTTATATATGTGGATAGGACTTACTTCAGAAAACACATGCTAACACACTCTAAAATAAACTTAATACATGAAACAGGTTTTCAGTACAAATGCTAAAAAGCCACTACTATAAAAGTAAAGCTGCATGCCAATTCAATTTGCTTGAGTTATTGAAAAATAAATGTTAGGAAATAGTGCTAAAATGGTTTGTGCCTCATGATACGAACCATACCACCAAAACTGCCAAAAGGCACAAGAGAATTCACTGCCTAGAAAAAAATCCAATTAATTTGGTTATGATATTTATTATATGATAATCCCGGGGAAAGAAAGAAATGCACTATATGCTCACCTAGTTCAGTGCTAGTAAAATTATGGAACCTTTTAATCAAACAGAACTCAGCATATATTTTTAAAATTCCCTGCTTATTATTCATTGTACAGCCTGACAGGAGCCTGGCAGGCAAATAGGAGACACCATATATCACTTTTAAATATGACTACTCTAGTATTTATTAAAGGCAGTTAAAAAGTATTTGCTATGGCTTAATAAACACATATCTCAAAGGAAAAGCAAATTCACACCAAAATTAATTAAAACATAATGTACAATGATTAAGATTATATCATCTTTCCTTTGCTCAGCTATTCCATATTTTTAAAAGATCAGTTAATCTTGCCTGTAACTGATTAAAAGTAAAAATCTATCTACATTAATAACATCTCAAAAGATTAGTAGAGATATTGGACAAAAATTTTAATAAATACCTCCTAAGAACTAATTTATGAAATAAAAAATACAGACTTCAGAAAGGATCACACACATAGATGTAAAAGTATTTAAGGCCTTCAATAGGCAAAAGAATGTTAAGTGTAATAGATGGAATAATAAAAATTTATAGTTCAAAAATTATACTCCTTAATAGGTAAAGATGAAAAAAAAATTTAGACACATGTATACAAATGAAAAACTTTCATTACTTGAGAGTTTCAAATGTTGAAAATAAATTTTGAATTTCTGGATAAAATTTTGAATTTCTGGATATATATATATGGTCAGTGATAATTTTTTCCCTGTGTAACTTATGTTGAAAAATAGAGAAAACTGTGTTTACATTAAAAATTGTATATCAAATGATATATACTTATTACTGTATATCTACAACAGCAATCTCCAAAGTGTCTTGGATGCACCAATAAAATTCTTCTATTTCTTGTCACTGAAAGAAAAATAATTCCTCTTTTTATTTCTTTCTATTGATTCTGGTACCAACACTCAATCTAAATGTCAGATGCTCACATGTCACATCTTAAATGATAAATTGCCTAATTAAATACATTTAAAAATTGAATTATCTAATTTTAAATAAAATTAATCTTCTCAAAATGGACAGCTGGCTTAAAAATAGCCCCATAAAGAAATCATGAACTGAAGAAAATGCTAACAATACAAACCCAAGGAAATGGCATAGCTGATGCTTCTACTTTTGTAGGAATCTCTGTTTTCCCTTATAATATGGCTGGTGAAGATGACAAATGTCAAGAAATGGCCCCCCCAAAAAAGAAGAAAAACAGGTTCAAGGTCTATTTAAAAGCATCAGCATAATGGCTTACTGCTCCACCAAAACACTCATTTTGAAACATAACTTCACAAAAAGAGAGAAACTTTATATTAAAAGGTCAGCTAGCATGCTCAAAAAGCCTATTGTTTTTTTGGCTGTGTTCTTTCAAACTTAGCACTACTCTCTTTCATCGTCTGCAATTTCTAATTTTTGTTTTAAGCACAAGTACCCAGGAAAGAAAGATTAGGTTCCATTTCCAGTGAAAGACCAGCAGCTTATAGCTGATGTGGCCACGCAGCCTCAGTAAGAACTTTACAGCTGAATTACAAACAGATCTACGCAGTATACTTACTTACAAGGGACTAAAATTGTCACTTCTTGCTTCTTTCACAAAAGCTATGAGTAGCTCATTTAGGACATAAATACAAAGCACTAGATAAAGCTCTATTCTTTCCTTGCTCTGGTTGTAGCAGATATACAAAATATTTCAATGGTCATGTGAATGTCACATTTGATTTTTCTTCCCTCTTTGATAATTTATCCTTTGATTTTAATATTAGACTTTTATAGAAATTGATAATATATATATAAATATATACATGGTAAATGTAATTCTGTCCATTAAACTTCTTAGAAGTATTTAAAATATTTTGCTCTATTTAAGATGATTGAAAACAGAAAATATGAAAAGATGTTTGGTTATTTTTCCTGGAAGATTCTGGAAGTTTTCTAATTGATCAATTTAATGTTCACTGAGTTCCAAATATCTACATTCCAATGGCAGAGATTCATCTTTATAGAAACTTCTATGGATTTGTTACTCTAGAACTGCCATTCCTAAGGCTAAAAAAGCAATAGAAATAAACAGAAAAGAAAATAGTCAAGATATATAAATACCGAGATTTTTTTAAAATTTGTTTTTATTTCAGAGAGATGAAGGGAGAGGGAGAGAAACATCAATAATGAGAGAGAATCATGGATTGGCTGCCTCCTGCAAGCCTCCCACTGGGTATTGAGCCCACAACCCAGGCATGTGCCCTGAACAGGAATCAAACTGTGACCTCCTGGTTCACAGGTCAATGCTCAACCACTGAGCCACACCGGCCGGGCCTGAGATATTTGTTGTTGCTATTGAGTATGTTTGCAACTTAGCTTTACTCTCAGACAAGACTTAGGAAAATATACTGCAATTATGCAAGACTTTTGAATACAGTTAAAAGTTAATATAAATTTTGAAGATCTAAAATTTTAGATTGGCTTTGAAGAAGTCAATTGACTATGAAGAAGATTGGCTCTTCCTGGTCCAATAGTGATAATTATGCTATAGTTTTGGCTGCTATTTTGAAGTAGAAAAGAAAGTATCATATGGGACAGGAAAGATATGTCCTTGCCTGTTCTAATTTAAGACATGGGAGGCATTTCTAAGGTGAGAACAAATCATACATATGCACATGAAAAACAATGCTTTAAGTTTGGCTTATAATATATAACCATATGATCCTAAAAGTTTAGGTAGCATAGTGAAATGCTATATAGCTAACAGTTCATTGTTAAAGGGTTAAGGTTTCCAACAAGTCCCTCCGTTTATAAAGTAGTTATTTCCATAACATAAGTATTAGTCATATCCTATCATGATAGATACATTTTACTATTATACCTTTCTTCAAATTCCCACTAACTTTAAAATAAAGAACTTACAGTTAAAAAATTTTCCCCATCATCACGTCCTGAACGATTATGAGCTCTTCTTCTACCATCCGAGATGCTAAGCAAGTCTCTTCCAAAAGGTTCAGAAAAACTTCTCATCATCTGTCGCATACTTTCTCGGTGTGCATGAAAAGAATCACTGTTGAAAATCATGTAAAAATAAGTGTTGGAATTTAAATAAGTAATAGGCAGATAGATACAACAATGAAGTATTCTGAGCTAAGATGTTTGTTAAAGTGACAAAAGAACACTTTAGAATAGAATCCTATTCAATAAAAGCCTAATATGCAAATCAACCAAATGGTGGGCCGAAAGGTGGAACAACCAGTCGCTATGACACGCACAGACCACCAAGGGGCAAATGCTCAATGCAGGAGCTGCCCCCAGCCCAAAGGCCCCAGGCTGGCTAAGGTGGGTGCCAGCAGGGCCCCCCTCCCGCGATTACTCCACTGGTCGCCTTGCAGAGGGAGGTGACCGGTGGCGGTGGGGGGCCGGGGCTGGTGAGTGGGCGGCGCCACGCCGGCCAAGGGGGGTTCCAGTGGGGGCCTTCTGATTGCCTTGCTGGTCGCCCCATAGATTGGCCCTGATCGCCAACCAGGCCTAGGGACCCTACCCATGCACGAAGTTCATCCACTGGGCCTCTAGTTATATCATAAAAACCTACTATCCATACATACAATTTATAGATAATCGATATCTCATAAAGACCTACTATGCACAAATACAGACTTTTCTTTTTATTCACCATAATTTACTTATGAATAATAATAAAAATATATCTTTATTTCTTTTATGATATAAAAATGTTAAACACAAAGTAACACATCTCTGAAAATAAAGTGTTTCCTATAGAAACATGCAATTTAGTGAGTCTTGTTTTTCTAAATGCATTACATACAATTGGGTTAGAAATTTAGCAACTAAATGTGGCTAATTTAAAATGTTGCCCAGGGTTCTCTTTATTTAAATAGGAGTAGGTATATTTATATGTAGGGCAAATGCTATAAAAGAAATCTTTATTTTTTGAGTGACATGAACAAAAGGCGGCCTGTTGGAAAAAGCATTAAGATGAAAGTGGGCTTGCAGCCTGGCTTTTGCACCTGCCGGGACCACTCAGGAAGAAATCGGGCTGGACCCTGAAGTGAGTGCAACTCACGTCTACCCAGAACAGCAACTGCTTGCAAATACGACTTCAAGAGTTCTCTTGTTAAAGCCTGAATTCTTTTTCATCAATGCCAAAAATCTCTTGCAGTAGTCACCAACTGTTTTAATGTGTTTTTAAATTAACCTCCTACAGAGTTTATCAGGTGAGAAGTTAGTAGTTTTTATATATTTCTACCTATTCATATTGTTCTCCTTTGAAATTAATGTTTCATTCTTTCAGGAAAACTTTATTAATTATTTATTAAATTTTATTAATTTATTTATTTATTACATATAATTTATTTATTATAATTTTATTTATTATGACGGCCATACTGCTTCTTTCAATATCACTGACACAAACCACAACCAAACATAGTGACATTTGGTACTAAATGTACTTTTTCTACTCCATGTTATTAATCTATCACAAGCTAGGAAAAATAAATTATTACCCCCATCCCACCAAATTTTAACTCTTAAATTGATTCTGGGGCTGTTTGAAATAATTTCAACGTAAACTTTTTTTAAAACTTAATTGTTTTTTTTTAGAGATAGATGAAGGGAGAAGGAAAGAGAAACATTGATGCGAGAGCCAAGCATAGATTGATTGCCTCCTGAACACCCTCTACAAGGGATCAAGCCCGCAACCCCCACATACGCCCAGACTGGGAATCAAACCAGCAACTGTTTGGTGCATGGGATGACGCCCAACTATTGAGCCACACCGGCCTGTGCATGAAAGTTGGCTTTTTTTTTTAAGGACTGGTATAGTTTCACTTCAGAATAAGTCCTGCTTTTAAGGCTCAAATACAAATATATATATGTATATATCCACACGCACATATATATTTGGGGGCACAGATTCTAATTTTATTTAGTCTGTATAAGAATATAGATATTTATACTTATAAACAAAACCATCATTATTTATTACATAAGGGTCTCAGATTGATATGGCAGTCCCATTCATCAAGGGGAATTCATTCCTTCCTCCCTCCCTTCCTCTCTTCCCCCCTCCTTCCCTCCTTCCTTCCTTCCTTCCTTCCTTCCTTCCTTCCTTCCTCCCTCTCTCCCTCCCTCCCTCCCTCCCTTCCTTCCTTCCTTCCTTCCACTATACATACTAGTAGCAAAAACTTGCTTAGCCAGCAGATTGTTATGAGTCTCATAATAATAAAAAAATGTTCCCTAGTTTCAATGAGGTGTATGGGTACATAAAGAATATACATCAGGCAATCCAAATTTTAAAGCTAGAAATAATACACGTAACATTCAAGAAAATCTTGAGGGCATGGACCATAACTTCTACAAATTTAAATTAGAGTCCACAGGGCTGAGCATATAGTGGAAACTTAGGAAATACGTGGAGAATGAATTACATAGCTACAGGCAATCTATTTTCCCAATAATTAGAAGCACAGTTTAAAATGGTAGTATGGCATAAACCTTTGATACTGAGTTGTAGGAATGACTATAATCCCTCCCATTCTATAAGTACTCCCCTACTTTTGCATGACTATTTATAACTAGTGGCCTGGTGCATGAAATTCATGCACGGGGGGTGGCGGGGAGTGTCCCTCAGCCCGGCCTGCACCCTCTCCAATCTGGGACCCCTCAGGGGATGTCCGACTGCTGGTTTAGGCCTGACCCCACTTCTGTCTGCCAGCCTGATTGCCCCCTAACCGCTACCCTGCTGGCCCGATTGCCCCCAACTGCCCTCCCCTGCCGGCCCAATGGCCCCCAACTGCCCTCCCCTGCCAGCCCGATTGCTCACAACTGCCCTCTCCTGCTGCAACCTGTCTCCTCCACTGCGACCTGCCTCCTCCACACAAGGTGGTGAAGACGCCACGACCAGCCACCTCCACGCTGCATGGAGCCGTGGGCTCACCAAATGAAGTGGCTGCCAGACCCCACCTCCGCTGTGCACATGGCCATCTTGTAGTAGCCATCTTGTGATGATGTCACACGTGAGGGCCACCTAGGCTTTTATTAGTATAGATGTTTACTTTTATTTTTAAATACTAGAGGCCCGATGCACAAAATTAGTGCAAGAGTAGGCCTTCCTTCCCTGGCTGCCAGCATGGGCTTCCCTCTGGCACCCGGAACTCAGGCTTCCCACACAGCCCTGGCTTCGTCTAGAAGGTCATCCAGAAGGACTTCCAGTCTAATTAGCATATTATGCTTTTATTATCATAGATGTATTTTTTAATTGATTTTGGAGCAGAAGGGCAAGGGGTAGAGAGATAGAAACATCAATAATGAGAATCATTGATCAGCTGCCTCCTGCAGGTCTTCTACTGGGGATTGAGCTGCAAGCCTGGCATGTGCCCTGACTGGGAATCGAATCATAAACTCCTGGTTCATAGGTTCATGCTCAACCATTAAGCCACACTAGCTGGGCTATAATGTTTATTGATAGAACTAAGCATTAAGATATGATTAGATGCTATCAAATGGCATTTCTTGACCCAGCCAACTATGTCATAAATGTGTTGTACTCCTTAACTACCCAATGAACCAAAAAATGCACCAAATCAAGTATACCTTAAAAATTCTTTCAGTGTAGGGTTTATAGTACCTCATTCTATAAATATGATATCCTACAATATGTATAATTAAATTATAAGAAATATCCTTATAAAAGTATTTCTGAGAACATAAATTTTTAAGTGCTAAAACTCAGAGTAGCTGTTAGGAGTCTTATAATGGGACCCTGAAAATGAAAACTTTAAATTTTAGCTGAGTACTCTAAAGCTAACTTTATTAAATGATTAGAATTAGAATACTATTTAGCACCAAACTACATCATCTTAATGAAGACCTTACCTCAAACTATGTGTCTGAAAACAAATATGTAAGTAACCTCAAACATTGTTCACAAAAGTTTATCTAGTAAGGTACTTTTTATTTCCTGCTATGACAATATTCTCAGTCAAGAAAATATCAGTCAAGCCCGCCAGTGTGGCTCAGTGGTTGAACGTTGACCCACGAACCAAGAGGTCGAGGTTTGATTCCCTGTCAGGGCAAATGCTTGGGCTGTGGGCTTGATCCCCAGTAGGAGGCAGCCAATTGATAATGTTTCTCTCTCATCAATGTTTCTATCTCTCTATCCCTTTCCCTCTCTTTCTAAAAAATCAATAAGAGCATATTAAGAAAAGAAAATATCAGTCTATATCTTTCTTGTATATGAAATACATTTACTTTCAACTCAGTCAATGAATATGCCAAAAGTATCCTCCAATTATCTCCAAATTGCAAAATGAAATTTAAAAAAATTTAAGTAGAGAGTATAAAAATGTAAGTTTTAGCTTCTGTGAAGGAGATGGAAAAACAACATCCTATGAATATATGCAGTTCTTTGACCAAAGACACATATGGTGCCCATACAAAGAGTTGGGTGCCTTAAGGAAATGCTAACAATTTATGATTAAAAATAAGGCTGATAGATATGTCAACCTGCTTCTGAGCCTTGAATATCTAATAGCTTATAAGTGCTAACATAGATATTCTTTGTAGACTTGCACGATCAGAATTCCATTTCTGTAGCTCAGAAGGCCATGTTTCTGTACAAAGCAGAAATTTTTAGATTGTAATATATGCAAACTTTTATAGTAAACTAGAGGCCCACTGCATGAAGAGATTCATGCAATAGGCCTTCCTTCCCCTGATTGCTGGTACCGGTTTTCCTCCGGCACCCGGGACCCAGGCCTTCACTCCGGCCACAGTGGAGAAGCCAAGCCTCTTCAGTCTTCAGTTGTCTCCAGTAGTATTCAGTCTTCACTCTGTGTCTGCATATGCAAATTAACCACCATCTTTGTTGGGTTAATTTGCATATTCATCCTGATTGGCTGGTGGGCGTAGTGGAGTTATACCAATTTGCATGTTTCTCTTTTATTAGTGTAGATAATCAACTCTGTAAGGGTATAGGATAGATACCAAAATAACTTTAACCTCAAATTAGTTTTCCTGCCCAAATATACACATATTTTTATTTCTTCTTTAGCAAATACAAATGGGAGGGGAAAGTAGCATCTTTGAGAGAAAACTGCATGCCAGGAAGTACCACCCATTGTTTTTTAGCCTTTGTGTTTTTAACCAAATTACAAATATTATTTATTTACAAGGTATATATGAAGGTATGCCGTAAGTTGATTTTCATTGAAATAACTTCAGAAGATATATATAACATAACACATATATAACATATATAACATAACATAAATAACATAAGATACCAATATAAAAAATCCCAAATATATAAAACAAAATAACATATCACTTTTAAAGTTTCCTTTTAATTTTCTGTTGAAATTTAATATGTGCTATTATGTGAAGGTAAACATTTAAAATGAATATACTTGAACTTAAAACCACATATTTTAATTGTGTTTTTACTAAGATATTTTAAGCATTTGACAATTTGACCACAGTATTTTACCAGTTCCAAACTATTTAATAATTATAATTTTATATCCAAGAAGTATATATTTTTAATCTTCTCACTTTTAAATGATTAGTAAAGTAACAAAGTGTGCTTATATTGATATCCTTGGTTCCGAACTGATGGATTATTTAGGAAATGGTACTGTTCAAATTAGAAAGTGCCACATCAATAAGGGCATCTGTTGAATGCAAATAATTGCTTTCAGCAATAAATACCAAAATAACAAGACAAAGAGTCAAGGACACCAGGTTATCATTACACGATATTTATTGAAAACTTTCTACATGTCACACATTAAACTACCCACAGGGAACCCAGTGACCAGACACATAATTTTAGCAATAGGGATAATGCTTATATAAAAGATGGCATGAATTCCTTATGTTGACTTATATTAATTAATGGATATTCATTTCATTTGAGGTTGGGGTAAAATGAGTAGGTCAAATGACGTTACCTGAAATTAATATAACAGGGTTGTGTTTTTTTCCCTCTAACCTCTTCAAAGTATGTTTACTCTCTATATAGTTAGTTGTGGAGCAAAGAAATTACAAGCATAAATCAGTTTTATAAAGTTAATGACAATAATTTTATCTTACATTTTTATGATACAGCTTCCTACATTTAAAGAAGGCGATGACTGAACTGAGGTTACACGGGCATGTAACTGATGGTCTTTTCCTCCCTAAGCACAGGGAAGCATGTTCTTTGAGGCATGCCTACTATTTGTGGTCTGTTACTATTTCTGACCCTGACCCTTGGGTTCATTACCTTTGCTCAAAAGAGTCACCCAAGAGTTTAAATTACACTTTTGCTAGACAGCTTAAAGAAGGTACTAATTATACATTCACAGTTTAGTTAAGGCCATTGCTCTTTTTGATACGATCAAGGACATAATACAACAGAAAAGCTGTGTATCATTATCTTCTTAACCTACTGTACTGAGGTCACAATTTCATAAGAACCACTTCAACAGCTCCACTAATCTATGGATATATTTAGTCCCTACTCTCAGAGGCTTTTCAAAGAGCAGGTCATAATACAAATTTTGAAATCTGTTAAGATGGCACTGGTTGTAAATGTCCCGATAGCTTCTAAACAAGTGAACTAAAACAGCACAATGAGTTTACTGTTTAATGAATAACCTTCAGAAGAGTTGGTACAACTGAGCTTTCTCGGTCACACTAGAAATTAAAGTCTCCTGAAGGTATTAATTACATTTTCTATAGTCCTCTTTGTTTCATTAGCTTTGATTCCTTAAATGTGGGTGTAGCTATTCCACTGTTATTCTCTCAATTATTACTTTGATGTTATATGGTTTTAAACATTTAAGTCAATATTTTCCTTTAAGAAAATCTACATGGAAGGTAAACTGTTAACATTTTAACCTTGAAAAAACAGGATCCCTAAGTTGCCTAGAGAAATAATTTAATTAAAAGGAAGATCTAATTAAATTAAGGACACCAAGTCAAAATTCAAACTGGCAAAACACTTGGGCAAAAACGGATCACAAATCTTCCTGTTCTAGGGACGCAATTACATTAGATCATTACTCTTCTATAATCACCAAAAGAAGAATTTTTTTAAAAAAACCAGGAAACTAGATCATAATGGAACAACTAATTCATTTCTGGATGTCATCCTCCTAAGGCATCACATTAATTTCACTTGGACCGGCCCACGGGTTGGCACCTGCGACCTGGGGTGTTAAATGCACCCTCTCCCTGCTTCCCTGCCCTCTCGCACTGCTGACTGAGGCAGAGTCCCTTCCGGAACAAGGCCAGCTTTGCAACAGAGCGAGCAAGGAAAACAAACATTGCACATGGCAACTCCCACGCCGCTGGAGATGAGAGGCAGCACAGCTAACTCTCCAGCGTCGTGGTGCGCTCAGAAACACGATTAAAAGTGCTGTTTTAGAGAATGTTTCCCTTGTCAAAGAACTGCCCACCTACAAGGCACTCGGAGTTGACACAGGGGTGGGGAGGTCCTGAGGGCCTGCATCCTTCTCGCCATCAGTTCCACGGGGGATGGCCGTTACCCAGAGGCAGTTACCGCCCCTGCAAAGCCCCTGCAGCGGGGAAGCCGCACTCCCGAGGAGGAAAGCCAAGGGCCAGTGCGGGCACCGAAGTCTGGCCAAGTGAGAGCAGCTCTCACCCCGGGTGCGGGGTGCCAGGGAGGGCTGCTCAGATCCGGGCTCCCCTCACGCCCCCAATCCTCCTCTCCTCCTTCCTCCCCGCCAAGTCCTCTCCCATCCCAGCTCCCCAAACTCTTCTCACTTCACCTCACGGACCCAAACTCTCTTGCTTCTCTCTACGCCCCGCCCCCCCAAATCTCCTCTCCCCTCCCTCGTTCACCCCTAAGTCCTCTTCTCTCTTCTTTCTCACGCACCTCCACCCAAGTCCTCCTCTTCCTCAAACTGCCTCCCTTTCGCTCTCTCAAACTCGCTTTCCCCTTAAAATAGTTCCCTAGAAAAATCCCTTAATTGCCGCGCGATGGTGGGGACACTCACGAGAAGAAGGGGTCATCCTCAAACCCGCTGTTCAGCATCCGGAACATGCTGGCGGTCGGGGCCGCGGCGGAGCGGACAGGTCGGAGGACGGTGTAACTCGCCGCAGCCACAGCTGGACCCTGGCGGCCCCGCACAGTCCAGGCTTCTAGCTCGGCTCGGTCGGTGGTGGCCGCCCGGAAAGGCGGAGCCGGACGCAGCGCTGATTTCCCATTGGACGCTGGTTCCCCGACGTCACAGAGACGAGGCGGGGACAATGCGCCGCTGCCATGACAACTGGGATCAACACCGAGGTACGAGTTCGGCCTGGTGCCAGCCAGGCAACCCATCTTCAGCCTCCCCCGGGACGAGGTAGCTTGTTCTGAGGCCTGCCCGCACATAAAAATTAGACTGCCCTCTGCGTGACCTTGGGCACATCGCCCTTGGCCTCGAACTCCAAGTCTCTTTCCAGGAAAGGGGAGATGGGTCAAGATTTGGGCCAGATAGTATCCAAAGACCCATCCGCGGGCCACATTGGGTGACCCACACGAGAGTATCATAACTGACGTAATCTGTGGTAGTTGGTCCAAGCTGTGCACAGATAATGAAAAAAAAAATGTGCGCCCTAACCGGTTTGGCCCAGTAGATAGAGCATCAGCCTGCAGACTGAAGGGTCCCAGGTTTGATTCTGGTCAAGGGCACATGTCCAGGCTTGATCCCTGGTGGGGACATGCAAGAGGTAGCCGATCAAGGAGCACGATTGGGGTAGGGGATGGATGCGGAGTTGGCCAGCTGGGGAGGGACCACAGGAGGGCTCCAGGGCATTTCCGGCCCTTCTTGCTCAGTCCTAGTTGGCTGGACCCCAGCAGCAAGCTAACCTACTGGTCAGTGTCTGCTCCCTGGTGGTCAGTGCATGTCCTCGAGAGCAGCTGAGTGGCCTTAGCATATCATTAGAATATTACGCTTTGATTGGTTGAACGGATGACTGGTCAACCAGACACTTAACATATTAGGCCTTTATTATATAGGATGGGAGTGTTGTGTGTTTTTTTTTTTTTTTAAGGCAAGTGACACTGGTTTTAAATTTAAAGCACACATTTGCCTGGGGGCAGAGAGAGAGGGGTGAGGGATGGAGGGGAAAAACGGGGGACATCTGAAATGCTTCCAACAATAAAGATAAATTTAAAAAATAATTACAAATAGATTTAAAGCACACATTAATAGCTGGTCTTTAACAGTTTAAGTGAAAAGTGAGATAATTTAAAGAAACAGAACAGGTGGATTTCGAACATGGTGGGAGAGACATCATGACAGTGGTACTCATATTATTGAGTTTTGCAAAACACTGTCCTGAGGTCTTCCAGGAACCTAGAGGCAGGTGGAGGAGAAGATAGAAGAGAGGACATTAAAGAAAGAAATGATAAGACTGTAAGAAGATGGAAAAATGCACCTTGCACATCCACCTTTAGTTTACTGGACTCCCCAACCTCTCCAGGGTGATTTTCTGTGGGTTTAGAGGGCCATCTATGGCTCCACAGGGCTTCCTGGGATGGAGCCAGAGAAGTGGCACTCAGCCAGCCTGCAGAAGCGTGCAGAGCCTGATTTGGAGGTGGCAGGAGTACTCAGGGGTTATTTTGGGAGCCGGAAATTTAATCCTTTGGACTTTTTACCTCCCCACCTTTAGCCAAGTTCTCTGGTAGCCTCCTTTTTCTGAGACAGGTGGCATGAGGTAGGGCAGACTTCACAGCCCACGAGAAGATAATGTAGCTCTTCTCCTCTGGCCTCAGAAGGAAGCTCAGGAGGCATATACATATTGGGACATTTCTAAATTAGTTTCAAGGCAAAAAAAAAATGTTTTAGAAGACCTGAATTACTTTCTCTTTAAAATAATATGACCCAAGATGTTAAGGAGGCCATACATGGGGCAAAAAAACTTAAATGAGATGGGGTAAGTTATTTTTGATGAATGACAATATTAAAATAGTTCTGGATTAAGGTCAAATAAAGCAACTTGTGAGAAAGTTTCTCCTGTTGTTCCCATGGTGATTTTTCTTAGACTCACATCATTAAACCGTGAAAGATTTAGTGGCACATGTTAGTCAGGGAGTTACATGGAACTTCTAAAAGCAGTTTTGGCCTAATGAAAAATGCTTAAGAAAAAAAAAAGTTAGTGGAGGAAATAGAGTTGAAGCTAAAGAGACCGCAATCATTTCAGATCTGATGGGTAAGAAGTGGGAAAGAAAAGAAAGGGTCAGTCGAGAGGGGATGAGTAAGCAGGGGAGAATAGAGATGCAGAGCAAGACTAAAGGGGAGAGGATCCCGGACTTGTCTGTAAACAGAATCACAATAGCTAATATTTATTGAATGTGTGCCAGGCACTGTTGTAGGCACTTCAGGTGTGTTAATTCATCAAATCCTTACAAGATATGTATGGAGTAGAGATGGTTTTTATCCCCAGTTATAGATGATGCAACCAACACACAGAGGGGCTAAGTAAATTGCCACAGTTCGCACAGATAGTGACTGAACTGGGCTGGGTGCCTGGAGTTCTCCCTAGTGTGGGCTGTTTGCTGGGAATGGGGATGATAGGCCACACTTACAGATTCAGTATGAAAGCAGGTAATCAGTTCTCAAAATCATGCTGACAAACTAAATAATGGGACCAAACTAAAAAGTATGAAATTCAGTGAGAATATATTCAAATCTATTCAATTTTACAAATATTGAGCCTATTCAGGCACTGATCTAGTCACTGTGTCATTGATGAACAAAACAAACAAAAATCCCTGTTCCTGTAGTTTATATTCTTGTGAGGGCAGAATGAAAATAAAGGACATGGAAAGTAGTGTGTTAAAAGGAGAAAAATCTGAGCAGGTTAAGGGAGATGGAGGTGTGCAATTATAAGCAGGGAGTTTTGTGTAGGCCTCATTAAGAAGGTGAATTTGACCAAACCAATGGACATGGACAACAGCGGGATGGGAGCATGAGTGTGTGTGCGGGGGGAGGTTGAGGGTTAATGGGGGGGGGGGATAAGGAAACATTTGTAACACCTTAACTAAAAAAAAAAAAAAAAAAAAAAAAAAAAAAAAAAAAAAAAAAAAAAAAAAAAAAAAGAAGGTGAATTTGAGCAAACTTCCCAGAAGGAAGTGGACATCTATCAGAAGAGCATTCCAGGCCAGTGCAAAGGCCCTGAGATAGCATATAGTTGGTGTATTTCATGTGCAGTCCATTCATATGTTCTGAAACTTACCTTCAGATAAATGAGATAAACCAAGTAAAGAGAAAATTACATATTAGGATGATAGCTCCTGCTTATACTCCCTTGTTCCAGGCATTGCATTAAGTTCTCTACATATATTTTCTCATGAAATCCTTGTCACAACCCTATATATTATAATATGTTTACTCCAACATTATGTGTGAAAAAACTGAGACCCAGAGAAATTTGGTGATTGTCCATTCAAATTCAAAAGTCAGTTCAAATCCAAATTAGTCCTATTCCAATATGTATAATCTTTCGACCATCCAACTTTGCTGTCCTCGAAAAACTAACCATTTCCTGAGCACCTCTATGTACTAGGTACTTATATATATATAAGCTATAACTACACTAGTACTTATGGTTTACTTGGAACATTATTGACCAAGTTGAGAGAACAGAGAAAAGGATGAAACCCAAGCCAACCCTACAACTCTATTAAAAACACTAAGAGCTCCAAATGTCAATGAGTCCTTTTTTCTTTATTCATTAACTCACCAAATATTTCTTAAGGCCCAATTATTTCCCAGGCACGATTGTAGGCATTGAGGATATAAAACTCTCTGGCCTCTTGGAGCTTACATTCTAGTGGCCCTTTCACCAGCCAATTCTGTGATCACCCTTGTTATAGCACTTTGGAATTTTCCAAATGCTTTTAAAGACATTATCTCAAGTGCCCAAGAAGAAATAAACAGGCTCTTGAGTGCTAGACTTTCAGACTTAATTATAGCTCCATAAGCCACGGGTGTTAGCCCATTATAAACACCTTTACTTCAGTTAATTTCAATGTGTCTGTGTCTGGGGTTTCATTGTCCTAGTCCCTTTGCCTTAAACTATGAACAGAGGTGGTCTGGAAATGAGACACCATAGTGAATTCACAGGGGGTGCCATGGGGCATTTAAAATTTTTGTGAGAAACAGAAACTTGACATTTTTTGGACATTGTACAAACTACTAGCTTGATATAGTTCACATATTTTAATATTAGATTGTGCTACATTCCTTTAGATGATGTCATCTTTGAAAAGCTAGGTTTTACAAAGTTTTTATGAGGACCTGGCCTGGCAGTTCAGTTGGTTAGAGCATTGTCTGGATATGCCCAGGTTGTGGGTTCACTTCCCTGTCAGGTCATATACTAGAACAAGAATATCAAACTCGTGGCCCATGGGCCACATGCAGCCCACAATGATTATTTTTGTAGCCCAGTCAATATAACGGTATGTAAGAAACATTTTAATAAAAATTTCATAACTTAATTTTTACAATATCCTGTTATACATAATCTATACTAATAAAAGGGTAATATGCTAATTAGACCAGACGTCTTCCAGACATCCTTCCTGACAAATATTTTAGCAGCCGATAGCCATGTCATTAGTTTTGGGCTGAATTGTGTGCAACAAGAAATATTTTGCTTTTGGAGAAGAAGAAAAATAGGTTTATTTGCATTATGGTTATTAATTTGTGCAGCTTTTCAGTGTCTGGTTAAGTTAATGTTCAAGAAAAAAATATTTATCAATTTTTTAAAAAAGTTGATATGATGAAAAGGAAGTACCTGTGGAAATCAATGTGGAACAGGAAACACTGGTGGCAGAGTTCAGTCTGTTTCCAAAGTCTGAGAAGTTGAGCTGTGCTAGACCAGCACATATCCGTTAGTAAGTGTGATTATTTAAGAATGATATAAATTTTTTTTCCTTTTGACTTATGTGTATTATTTTCTATATGGCTACTGAGTACTTAGAACATAAATACTTAAGTTTGTTTGGACCTCCCTACGTAATAAACAGAACTATTCAGTGTTTCTTTGGCCCTACGGGGCACAGTGAAAATATTACCAAGGCACTTACAGTTTGGGGACCCCTGTCTAACCCTACAACCTTTCTCACTTTCAAATTTATTTTTTAAAATTTATAGTTGTATTATGAATTAATTTTCTCTAAAAGGTATGCTGCCCATAATGGAGCCATGTGTGGTTGATGAAAATCCACAGCTAAAACCTGGTTAATTTTTAAAATTCATTTTTAAACTGGGGTATGACTTATAAATGGGTAAGTCCACTAATCTTAAGTGTACAGCTCAATAAATTTTTACAGACGAATAAATGTAGGTCAGCGCCACCCAGTTGAAGTTATTAAGCATTTCCAAGATCCCCTGGAAAATCCCCTCGCGCTCCCTCTCAGTCAGTCTCTTTCAAAGGTGGCCAGTATTCTGAGACTTGCTTCTTATGCTTAAATTATGCCTGCAAAATTAATTCATGTTGTTGTATTTAGCGGTAGTTTATTCTTTTTTGTTTCTGTGTAGTACTTTATTGTATGAATTTACCACAAGTAATTTGCCCATCTACTATTGATAGATTTTTGGATGATTTCTTTCTTTTTTGCTTTTAAGACCAAAGCTCTATGACCATTCTTGTGCATGCCTTGATTAGTTTTTAAAGTCAATCTAACATTCAGCTATTTTAAAATCTTTATTGTCAGTGAGATTCAAAAACCTTTCTTTCTGCAGACAATTTCAGAAGGAGGATTTTCTTATTGAGTCAACACTTTGATGTTTGTGACTGTCTCTATTTCTTTTGTGTATGGAATAGAAGAAATACTTTGTTGCATCTTTAAGAAAATGAGTAATTTTAGAACCATAGAGCCTAAAACAAGTTGAATAGTAGAAAGCATTCTTTAAGAAATACTGTTGAGGTCATCTACCTCAGGAACCGTTTGATGTGACTGTCTAAAGCATTATTTTAAGAGTTATTTTTAAGTCTCTGATAAGATTTGGAAAGAATTCAAACTGTGGGTGGATGTCCCACTGAGAAGGCAATCATTTGAGAAGTCTGTCTAGGGAACCAGAAAATTATTTTGGAAAACACCAAGAACTTTGAATGCCTTCATCCCTTTGTCATTATGCTTAGATGCTTTTACTATTTGAAATGGTAGGGGGAAAATCTGCTTCCATTTTAGAAGAGTTGTTCTTAATTTCAAGGGCATGCAAGTTTTAATACAATCTGGGGCTTATATTTTAAGGTGGCAAAATAAAGGGGCAACAGGGAAAAAATAATGAGTGGCTGCAAGCTTTACCTGCTTTCCTTCTAATTCATTTCTCCTTGGGATCTGGAAGCCCCCTGGGGACACAGCCTCGAACCAGGCTCATACTGCTGAATGGCGCTGGCAGCCTGTTGGGGGAAACTGAGGCAGTCAGACCTGAGGTTGCTGGTTGGCAGGAAGATGCTGTGGCCTGCTGTGAGTTCTTAATAATAAAAGCTAAAGTGTGCTATGTACTAGGCACACTGATTCAAACAGTTCCATTTCTATGACACAGAGGTAAACCCAGGCTTTAAAGAGTTAAATAATTTGTCTAAGGACATACTGTTAGGAAGTAGGAGAGTTGGGATTGGAAACCAGGCTGTCTGGCTATAGAATCTGGGCTCTAAATTAATACCCCAGTATCACCCTGCTGCCCCACTGAGCACAGACTAACTGTCTCCTCTCCCTCCCATTGAGGGTGAGGTTTTACTTAGAGCTGGAGTAAAAAATAAACACCAGTGAGAGGCACACAAGCAATAAAGGTGAAAGAAATGGGATAGGTAAGATGATAAGAATTAATGATCATCAGAATAAAAACAAACATGTATTGAGTTTCCGTGTGACAGGCACTGCTCCAAGTGCTTTGTGTTTTAATTACCTTAATCCCCCCAAACAATCTAAGGAGATAGACAGTATAATTATGTCCATTTGACAAGAGAGGAAGTTAAGTTCAGAGAAGAGACCTTGCTCAAGGTCAAACCTCCTGGAGTCAGACCAAGAGCCTGCTCTTACCCCTGTGCTGTCTGTACAGCCAGGGGCACCTGGAGGGGTGGGGACCAAGAGGCACTGGAGGGGGCTTGATCTCAGCTATTCAGCTCCAGGTGGTTGTCCTGCAGAAATTCATGCCCGCTGGTAATATGGAATTTCACATGGCAACTCCCAATATTTTAGTTAGCAATTACTTAAAAACAAAATACCGGAGCAAGCCAAACAAAACCAGCTCCTGGGCTGAATCTGGCCCACGGCCTTTGAGCCTGTGATCCAGTTACTGAGAGTGTGTTTTCATGGCCTGGAAGGACACCTGAACCCAGTAACAGCCACGATGGGCTTCTGAGTGTAATTCAAAACCGTGTTGATGGAGAACCCTGTGTTGTGAGAGTTGGGAGGTGCGCTGACTCCTAGCAGAAACTTTTGTGAGCGGACACCAGGCACTACCTCATCGCTGGCTGTCGATATCTTAAAATATCAGGTCCAATAGGCAGTAGTTTCACTTTTGCAGGATATTTAGATGACAAACTATTGTTTTCATCTGATCAGCAGAAGTGTAGCACAAGTTTATCCGGTTCTTCGTATTACATTACCTTTCTAATTCTGTTCTGTCTTAAAGTGGATCTGAAATCATCTTGCCTGTGCTCTAAAATGCTTGCATCCCCATTTTGTATTTGTTGAACACTGTCCTCCCTGTATAGCTTTGGAAATACTAGCCTCTAATGTATGCAATAAAGCCTGTTCATCCATATACAAACAATGTTAAACTCAATGTGACTGGGTGCTTCCCAGATTGCTTATTCCCTTTTACTATTAGACACATGTTTACTTGCTACTCATTTTGTCACCAGTCAGCATGTCCAGGAGAGCCATAGGTTGTAAACAAAAAGTTACTAGGCAACGTTTTTAGAATTTCATTTCTTTTCCTTCACTGTTTCCCCTTCAAACCTTTATATTTATCCTGGGTAGGTTCTTAGGAAAATTAAGTGTCATATTAGTTTCTTAAGGTTGTCATAACAGCACCACAAACTGGGTGGCTTTAACAGCAGAAACTTATTCTCTCACATTTCTGGAGGTTAGAAGTTAAGCTGTGGCCCTAACCAGTTTGGCTCAGTGGATAGAGCATCGGCCTGGGGACTGAAGGGTTCCAGGTTCGATTTCGGTCCAGGGCAAGTACCTTGGTTTCGGGCACATCCCCAGGAGTGGGTCAAGCTGTGGGCAGGGCCACGCTTCTGCTGAAGGCTCCAGCGAAGAATTTGTCCTTGCCTCTTCCTAGCCGACAAGCTTCGGTGCTCATTGGCTTGTCCCTCTATCTCTCCAGTCTCTGCCTCTGTTATCAGTCATCAAGTGGCTTTCTCCCCTGTATGTCTGAATCCAAATCTCCCTCTCTTATAAAGACACTAGTCCCTGGATTTGGGGCCACTCTAATCAAGTATGATCTCATCTTAACTAGATTACGTCTGTAAGATCCTTTCAAATATGGTCAGATTCCCAGGTTCCTGGGAGGCATGGGACTGCATTATTCAACGCAGTGCATACATCTTTTAGTAACTTATTAGAGGCTCGGTGCACAAATTTGTGCACGGTGGGGTCCCTCGGCCTGGCTGGCAATCAAGGCCTATCAGGCCTGTCATTCGTTCATAATGGTTGCTTAAGCTTTTATATATATAGATATGCAAATAATAATAGGGACACTATTAAAAGCTGTTTCTATACATTACATGTAACAGACCTGGTAAATAATTGTTTACAGTCTTTGTTTGACAAACCATGCATAGAAGTTTAAGTGAAATCAGCAAAAAGGAATTAGGTGTATGATTTTGGGATTAATCTGAAAAGAATTTTTGTTTTTTATTATTTTGCATTTAGTACTGTTTGAGAGACTTCAATAAAAATTTAAATTTTTCTTCAATTAAAAAAATGTAAATAAAATGTGGATTATGTCCTCAAAAAAAAACAACACAAAACAGGGACAGAACAAAACCTTCTAAATGAATCAAAATATAAGTCAGCAATCAGATGTCAAGCTAGAAAGTGTGTTAACTTTACAGAATTTCATTACTTTACAGTATGCACTTTGGATATTAACCTCATTCCTTGTAACTTCAGGAATTCCTACCTTTTCCACTCTCATTCTCTCCTTTGCCCTATTTTCTTCACTGACTTGTTGAAATTTCCTTTATTTGATCATATTCTATGAATATGTGTTTATAAAACACTCGATACATTTCTGGAACAAAGATTGGTAGAAATAAGTAAACCAATAAAATATCACTGTTAATTTGACGGTAGTGTTGAGATGTTGGCCTCCATTTGAGACCAAACTCATTATGAGATGTTTCCTAACCTGATAAAATGCCAGTGTGGATCTCAGAGTGATGTCTCTAATTGCCTGGACCTTTTTACATGAGGTATCTGCATGAGTTATAACTCTTTTGTGAAGATAAAAAGGCTGCAGCAAGAATCGCACCAGTGCTGCGAGGGCTGTCAGACCGGAGGGCATCTCACATGAGATTAATGATGTCTGCCTTAATATAAGAAAAGATTTAGCATGGCCAAGATTACGGATTCCACAGAAACCTGCCAGCACTCATTTATTTGGAATAAATATTATTTTTAATTAAAGTCCTAAGGTGGGTTATTCCTGAGCTAATGAGATCTACAGTGATTTCCTTTAGGAATTAATTTTCTTTCTTAATTCTGTCATTTTGACGATTACAGCTCATTCAATCTCACTCATGGCAGTCAGCTCTATAGGACATGCCGATTTCAAGCTAGAGGCGCTCAATAGCCCTGTATTTGTTTTTATACTGTGCTCTCATTTTTCTAATTATATCTATCATTTGACCCAAACACTTCTATAAATTTGTCTGTCCATTTGGTGAGTTGGTTTTATAAAATAAGATCACTGACAAGAGTGTAATTTTAATTCTAAGTGAAATGACAGGAAATGTAAAATCCAGAAATTATAGCTTTACTGTTTTTAAGTTTTTAAAAAAACTGATTCTGGTTCTTTGCTAGGCACTATGCTGAGTGTTTTATGCACATCAACTCTAATCCACAAAGGACCTCTGCAAGAGCAGGATTCCTGTTCCTGTTTACTAGGTCATGGAACAGAGGTCAGGAGGTCAACTCTATAGCTCATATTAACAGCATAATGTCATGCAGCCTCTCTACCAGCGGTGGCAATCACCCAGTTTTCAGCAGAACTCCAATAAACATCAGTTTATCAGTATGTGGTTTAAACAGGTTTCCAGTGACTCAGTAGGATTGGTGTTCTGGTCACTATTGCTGTGCCATAAAGCACCCAAAACTTTGTGGTATAAAAGAACCACTTTAGCCCTAGTCAGTTTGCCTCAGTGGATAGAGCATCAGTCCATGGACTGAAGGGACCTGGGTTCGAGTCCAGTAAAGGGCACGTACTTTGGTTCTAGGCTCAATCCCCGGCCCTGGTCCAGGCACGTGCCAGAGGCAACAAATTGATGTGTCTCTCTCACATTGATGTTTCTCTGTCTCTCTCCCTTCCTTGCACTCTCTCTAAAAATCAGTGGGAAAATATCCTGGGGGTGAGGATTAATAATAATAATAAAAAGAGCCATTTGATTATGCTCATAGGTTCACAGGGAAATGAAGATGGCGTATCTCTAAGGGCCTCAGCTTGGGAGACTGGCTGGAGGCGTCTTCACTCACAGGCTGGTTAACTGGAACCTCAGTGGGGACTGTCAGCCAGAACACCAATGTGCAGACTCTCCACAGTGCCTTGGTTTTCTTACAATTGGGCAGCCGCTGAGTTGTCATCTTACATGGCAGCTTAGGGCTCCAGGGGTGGCTATCTCTGAATGAGCCTTGGAAGTTATGATGTGCCACTGGTGAATTCTGTTGGTTACAAGCAAGTCACTAAGAATATTCCAGATTCAAGGAAGGGGACATAGACCCCACTTCTCAATGAGAGAAGTATCAAAGAATTTGCAGACATGTTTTAAAGCCATCCCAATGGGTAACTTCATATTGCTACCTGTGGCTTATATGTTGGAGTTGGGGTTCTTATTTATGCCCCTTGTTGGACCCTGCCCCTTCCTGCCAGCTCACTTGCTTTCCAGAAATATAAGCATGCTCCAGGCAAATGTGCCTCTATTACTAGTGGGGGCGATTGCTCCTAATTTCTAGCTGATCTGTTCCCTTGACAAATTGGCCTTTTCAACCTTTTCTTCCAGAGCCAGAGAGAGCCAGAATCTGCCTGTCACTCACCTGAGATGCTTTCTCTTGGCTTTTCAGGAGCAAGAGCAGGCTGAAAAAATGCAAATGCATCGCTTCACTGACGTGAGATCATGCACTTGGTTAAATCAATCTTTAGTAAATGAAAATACTTGCTGACAGGAAGACCCTGCTGGTGGAGACAGAAATCATTGATCAAAGGCTAGTTGACAAATGTAGAATTAGAATGGAATTGAGCATTTTCCATGTGCTTACAATATAAGATCAATGAACGGTGGTTTTTTTCCCAAACCGCTAACGGATGAAACATTGAATAAAGACATGGAAACTACTTAAATGAAAGAGAAGATGAGGCACTAGAGTTAAATTGATGACTTGTTGCCTCTTTTCCCCTGGACCCTTACCCCAAGACATCATACCTTTATGACTTAAAGACAAGCTGAGACATTCATGCCAGATCTCTCTAAGTTATATATAGTAGTATTTAGGGTCAGAGAACCACTCTTAATTGATCAGTATGGGCCTGGAACAGAGAGCTGAGCAGCAATGGTGATTAGGATTCTGAGGGTCTAAATGCCACTTACTCCGCCTGAAATGTGTGCACACAGCTATTGTTCCTGCTTAATATAACCTCATGAGAAGGTGCTTGTCAAGTAGCCACTGGGAGCTGAGAGAGGGAATATGTCACCCAGCACCATAGCTTTCAGAATTAACGAATATTTGAATGGGTAGATATGTATATAGCTAGGTTTCTTCAGGATTTTGCTTTATTTTTAAAAGGAAATATTATCTTATGATTCATAATTATCAGGATGTTTTCTGTTACGATGAGCTGAAATACATTTTCCAATCTCTCTTGCAACAGGGGTGGGGGGGAATAGACATTTGACTAAGTTCTAGTTAATGAGGTATAGACTTCCAAGTACCCTTTAATTTTAATATCTGAGTCTTCTTTTAAAACACACACACATATTTTTATTGATTTCAGGGAGGAAGGGAGAGGGAGAGCGAAAGAAGCATCAATGATGAGAGAGAATCATTGATTGGCTGCCTTCTGCATGCCCCACACTGGGGATTGAGCCAGAAACCGGGACATGTGCCCTGACCAGGAATCGAACCATGACCTCCTGGTTCATAGGTCAATGTTCAACTACCAAATTCACAGGCTGGCAGAGTCTTCTTAAAAGAGAGTGCACCCTTCATGCTGCCTGGAAGGCAGGCATGTGGAAGGTGAGCGCAAGGGCTTCAGCCTCAGCAGCCGCACTGCCCCACGGGGTGGAAGCCACCTATTGAGAATGGCAGAACAGGAGCCTGGGTTCCGGATGTATGAACCCACCAGACCTGTCTTTAAAGGACTTTTTCTTGAGAGAGAAATAGACATTTTTCTTATTTAAGCCACTGATCATTGCTGCTTTTGTCACTGTTTTGGAAAAACTAATTGGTGTACTTAATTAATCCCAATTGATACACTGCCCTGGAAGATAATTTTATCAGTGGCTGTCCTAGCAGTAAACAGATTACATACTCAAAATGTTAATGAAGGCATTACATACAGGGCTGTGAGCAGGGCCAGGGGAACCAATCAGGGCTAGTAGCTACAGGAAACTGCCTCCAGATCTGAGGGGCAGGAGGAGGAGCTGCTACTACAACATGGTGAGAGCTGTGTTCCTGGGAGAGGGGCTGGCCTACCAGAGTTGTGGCCTTGGGAAAGCAGCCACAAGGGACATGTGGCCCAGCGGGGGTACAAATAACCATTTTCTCTCCTTCTTCCTTTGCTTTCCCACCAGCGCCTCCTATCAGCTGAACCTAACCAGAAGCAGAGGGCAAGGAAAACTGGGTGATGCCAACTTATAGGTCAGACACCTGGAACACTGCAGAGAGAAAGAGAAAAAAAAGAGTGAAGAATGATTCTGAAGGGATGATGGAGAGAACTAGCTACATACAATATGCTCTAATCATAAAACAACATTTTAGTTTTTAAGTAATTTGAAGAGATTGGTACAATTTTTTTAAATTAAGGTATTAGAAATGTGTCCTTATCCCCCCATTGCTCCCCCTCCCCCGTTTATGCCCTCACCCCACCCTGGTGTCTGAGTCCATTCGTTATGCTTATATGCATGCATACAAGTCCTTTGGTTGATCTCTCCCTCTTTTCCCCACCTTCTCCTACCTTCCCTCTGAGGTTTGAGCATCTGATCGATTCTTCCCTGTCTCTGGATCTGTTGCATGAAATCACCTATTTGGAAGCATACTTATGGTTGCTGCTATTGACTAGTTTATGCGAAAGGTACATATCCTGTAGCCTAGCACTTCCACTTTTAGGAATCTACTCAGCCATGAAAAAGAATAAAGCACCATTTGGAAAATTATCCAAGGCATATATT
>NW_006283631.1:3051807-3053043 GCF_000327345.1 Myotis davidii
TGTGTTCTCATGGTCTGAACAGAGAGCCATGTGTCACTATCTACAGAGATGTGTTTGTTTAAACAGGGAAAGACTGGGAAGGACAGTGTCATCAGGCAAGAAGAACAAAGCAGCCATAGAACAGGAAGGACAGGCATTTTTTCATGTTTACAAACTGGTTGCATATGAGAAAGGTAACTTTCCTTCTGTGTTTTTAGTATTTTATAATGAAAACATTAAACCCAAATCACAAAAACATGGAAACCATCATGTAAAAAGCTGAATTCTTGATGTAACTTTTATTTTGTGTATTCTTTTATCAGATTGCATGTATATCTTCGAGGTTAGCAAATGAGCAGATTTAATAAGTTATACATGACCATTTGCTGTCATGTTTAAATTATATAATTTTGAGAAAATATATAAATGAATATTGAAAACAGGTTGAAGTAATGAGCAGAAAGAGCATTAGTTTAGTAAAGTGGTGGTCATTTATATTTAATTTAAAAATTGCATATCTGAACTGGAATCCAATATTAAACCCACCTCACTGATATTTAAATTATATTGCCTTTTTTCACTCTAAAAGTAAAAATACATTTCAAATCCATGCTGCCTTTGTTAGTAAAAGAACAGATTTTTGACATAGGTTATGGGAATTATAACACAGATTTTTCAAAAAATAAGAGAAAAAGCACAATATTTATATTTTTTAAAGCACAACATTTTTATAACTCTTTCCAAGTGTTCTAAGGTCTCTGTAAATGCCTTTCAAAAGGATTTAGAAATTAATGAACAAATTCTCTTGGGAATTATAATGCACAGTTATTATAGCAAGATAAAAATCCTTAGAAAGTGGAAGGCTGAGTTAAGGACCTCAAATAGAAATCAAGTCTCTGGTATTTTCTCGGCTGTGGTGAATGCTAACCTATTTACCAATCACTTGTCACCTTCTCTTATCCTATCTAATAAAATAGAAAAATGGTAATTGGCGTACGACCGCTACTCTTCCCATTGGCTAATCAGCGAGATATGCAAATTAACTGCCACCCAAGATGGCGGCTGGCAGCCAGGCAGCTTGAAACTAACATGAGGCTTGCTTGCTTCAGTGAGGGAGGACTGCAACGTTCCCACCTGCCTTGCCGGCTTCTGAGCCTGCAGGTTCAAACATTGTAACAAATATAGAGCTAAACAAAGCCCCAGAAATCAGCTTTCAGTGAACTGGGTTCTCAGAGCTGGAGTTGATACAGAGTTTCG
>NW_006283631.1:3053267-3088560 GCF_000327345.1 Myotis davidii
CCCCTGATCAGCCCTGCTCTGTGCCTGATAGGGGGGAGCTCCCCAACCCCCTGATTGTTCTGCAGCTGTGTGACAGGGTGTGGCGCCCCAACCCCCTGATTGGCCTTGCCCTGAGTGTGAGTGGCGGCGCCCCAACCCCCTGATTGGCCCTGCTCTGTGCATGTCAGGCTAGGAGCCCCGACCCCCCTGATGGGCCCTGCTCTGTGCGTGACAGGGGGCAGTGCCCCAACCCCGATTGGCCCTGCTCTGTGTGTGACGGGGGTGGTGCCGCAACCTCCCCATTGACCCTGCCTTGAGTGTGACGGGGGCGGTGCCCCAACCCCCCAATCGGCCCTACCCTGAGCGTGACTGAGGGTGGCATCGCAACCTCCCGATCTGCCCTGCTCTGTGCATGACGGGGGCGATGCCCCAACTCCCCAATCGGCCGGCCCTGACCAGGGGCTGCATCTAGGGATTGGGCCTGCACTTTGCCACCCAGGAGCAGGCCTAAGCCAGCAGGTCGTTATCTCCTGAGGGGTCCCAGACTGCGGAGAGGGCACAGGCCGGGCTGAGGAGCCCCCTCTCTGCCCAGAGTGCACAAATTTTTGTGCACCGGGCCTCTAGTTAATTATAAAGAAGGTGAGTTAAAGGTCTCTGAGCACCTTTGCTGAAAACAGTCCACATGATCTTTGAAATGCAAGTATGGTTGTTGGAGAACAACTGTTAATATTAAAATGGTTTTCTCATTGAAGGTTCAAGTGTTTTTGATCCAACAACTATTAAGTAACATATGACTTTGGATGCCAATTATGCTGTATGGTAGGGTATAACATTTTTTAAAAATGAAATAGTTCAATATGGAGAAAATTATATTTATGAAAGATTATAATTTTGGATGGCATTCTATTTTTACTTCATACAAAGCCATTTGAAAAAAATTTTTTTTCAAACTATTAATAAATAAGTTTTCATGAGTTATCTTCTCCAGGTCAATTAGACTTACTATAGTAGAAAGAGAAAAGAGAGAAGCCACAGTGAGGCTAAATTATCCAGTTACAGATTGCTTTAAAAAGTCTACTCAATCTTTAATATAGTCATTCAATCTATTGTGCTGGTATTTGGAAAACATTTATCTCTCAAATATTTATGTTTTAAATTCTATTTTATGTTCATGACATAATTTTCGAGGAACATGCACAGGTAGATAGACTGTAGTTATGGATTTTGAAGACATGGGATTTTAGCTGTTCAAAGATTACAGAGGGAGCCTGCAGTATACTAGGTTTTTTACTCTGTGGGATTTAAACCTGAGGACCATATTGCAAGATACAAATATGAGAGGGTCAATTCAGTTCATCATTCTGAGAACTGCAGCAGGATCATTTTGCCATTCCTTTTCGAGACCTAAAAATAAAATGGGACACTGTTGAGTTTAAAGTGTTGTCTTATAGTACTGGTAGCCTTTATTCCTTGAAAACTGACCTGTAGCTTACATGGAGAGCAACCACAGGAGACAGTAGAGGGACCCTGAATGACCACATCCACATCATTTGAAGTTTTATTTATACAATAAAAAAATTAAACCAGAAAGAAAGTTTGGGCAAGGATAGGACAAGTAAGATTCTTACTTACTGTCTAGCCTCCCGTTAGTCCCTATGTACTCTGTACCCCTCCAAAGGCCTCTGTCAGCTCAGAGACATTTGGAGATATAAATCAGAGAAACCAAACTAATCCTATCTAATAAAAGACAAAAAGGGTAATTGACCGTACCTTTGCTATGCTTCCCATGGGCTAATCAGCACCATATGCAAATTAACTGCCATCAAAATATGGTGGCTAATTTGCATACTGCAGGCAGGGCTGGCCAGCGCCAAATGCCATCCGGGCCCCATGTGTGGCCCTGGGTGGCCAGGCTTAGGCGGCGCGATCGGGTCACCTAAGTCCCGCCCCCAGCCGGGACCCCTGTGTGCCACCTAAGCCCTGCTGACAGCTGGGACCCCATGGCGATCCCAGAGCAGACAAGTGCGGAGGGCGGGCGGCCCCCAGGTGGGCCTGCTCCTGGGATCACCATGGCTGGGCTGAGAAACCAGAGCATGAATTTCATGCACCGGGCCTCTAGTCCTATAATGCCATCCGGGCCCCATGTGTGGCCCTGGGTGGCCAGGCTTAGGCGGCGCGATCGGGTCACCTAAGTCCCGCCCCCAGCCGGGACCCCTGTGTGCCACCTAAGCCCTGCTGACAGCTGGGACCCCATGGCGATCCCAGAGCAGACAAGTGCGGAGGGCGGGCGGCCCCCAGGTGGGCCTGCTCCTGGGATCACCATGTCTGGGCTGAGAAACCAGAGCATGAATTTCATGCACCGGGCCTCTAGTCCTATATGATAAAAGCCTAATATGCTAAGTGTCCAGTCGACTGGTCGTCTGCTCAACCAATCAAAGCATAATATGCTAATGATATGCTAAGGCCACTCAACTGCTCACTATGACATGCACTGACCACCAGGGGGCAGACACTCTGACCAGTAGGTTAGCTTACTGCTGCTGGGGTCTGGCCGATTGGGACTGAGCAACATGGGCCAGACATGCCCTGGAGCCCTCCCGTGGTCCCTCTCTGGTTGGCCAACCTCCTGCATCTCTCACACAGCCCCGATTCTGCACCAGTGGGATCCCTCGGCCTGGCCTGTGCCCTCTTGCAATCCAGACCCCTCAGGGAATGTTGGAGAGCCGGTTTTGGTTTGATCCCGCAGGCCAGGACGAGGGAACCGCCCTGGTGCACAAATTTGTGCACCAGGCCTCTAGTTGGATTATAAACCTCATCTATTTATTTATCTTATATACACGTATACATATTTACATATATTTATTGTGGTAAAATACACATATAAGTTACCATCTTAACCATTTTTAAGTGTATAGGTCAGGGTTTTATTTTTATTTTTTTAAATATATTTTATTGATTTTTTTACAGAGAGCAAGGTAGAGAGATAGTTAGAAACATCGATGAGAGAGAAACATCGATCAGCTGCCTCCTGCACATCCCCCACTGGGGATGTGCCCGCAACCCAAGTACATGCCCTTGACCGGAATCGAACCTGGGACCCTTTAGTCTGCAGGCTGACGCTCTATCCACTGAGCCAAACCGGTTTTGGCTAGGTCAGGGTTTTAAATACATTTACACTGTTGTGCAACCATCACCACCATCCATTCCCTTAACTGTTTTCATCTTGTAAAACTGAAACTTTATACTCATTAAATAATAATTCACCTTTTTATCCATTATACTTTCACCATTATACTTTCTTTGTTTATGATTTTGACTACTTTAAGAACCTTATATAAGTAGAATCATAAAATATCTGTCTTTTTGTAATTGGATTATTTCACTTGGCATAATGTAATTATTTTAGGTATATATCCAAACACCTATTTATTTTTGCACTGGCTCCAAATAGCTTGAGTAATTTAAATAACCAGACTGTTAATTAGGCTGCCCATCTGACATGAACAAATCCACTCTTCTTTCATAAAAATACCATGTATTGAAAGCTTTCTTTGGTGTCAGGCATGAACTAGCTTCTGGGGATATAATAATAGCAAAAATAACTTAGAAATATATTATAACAGAACACTTTCTTTGATTTAGAAAAAAAAAACCCCACCAAACAGAGCTGAATATATTGATCAATGTCCATCCCTGTGATAAAAGATGAAGATGATTTGAGAATTTAGTGTTCTTTCTTACCTCCACTTTTATTCCTGTTCTGCTGTCAGGACTCAGATCAAGATTATTTGTTTTTCCGTAATTCCATAAGGAAGTTCTAAAGGATGGCATTCAAACATTTTCTAAGTAATTCAAGCATGATATCAATTGAGTAACAGCCAAGGACTGATTTAAAATCTCTTCTGTAATAATACTCACAAGGAATTTTAGGGGTGGGAAAAGGGGGAAAGGAGTAACATGGGTGTAAGAATTCTAGATTAATTCATCCATAGTTTAGTGACCAAAATTTTCCATGTCTTGTTTCATTTCTAGCTTTTTCCCCCTATCTTATTTGCTCACTGAAAGACTTTTCACTTGTTGCCCAAACCAAAGGAAATTGGTGGAAGGATCTAACCACAGGCAAGTGAACTGTGTCTTTTACTCCAAACTGATGCTTTCTGTAACATACAGTAGAAAGACAAAGAGTATCAGGGAGCACACAGTGGTCCACATGGCCAGGCAAGGCCTATTGGTAGATGTAATTCATTCTTAGAGGTAGTGAGAGGTTCCTTTCAGGTGCCATTGCACATCTCGGCTCACGTCATCTTGGCTGACAAGCAGTGGTGGGTGATGCAAGACTGCTGATGCTAGGGGCCAAATGAAGAGTAAGCTTATTCAGCCAATTCTCCACCAAGAGGAAGGAATGGCCAGAGAATGCCAGGGAGTGACCAGGAACCTAAAATTATGCCTGGAGTTTTAATATGATTGAGAGGGAAGGGTCACTTGGGTCTTTCACAAAAGGGACTTTCCCCTGGGTTAGAGCTGCAGCAGTTCCCAGCCTTCTAGAGCAGCTATCAGAAGGAAGGACGGGGGTGGATGTGAGTTCTTGTGGCTTCAGGAGCTTTCTTATCCTTTCAGATCTTCGCTCAGTTGTGAATTCTTCCATTAAGCCCTCCTTAATTCTATAACTTGGAGTAATTTCCTCTCTTCTTTGCAACCATGTCCTCTCCTCTGCTATTAAATATTGTATCTCTTATGCCATATACATGCTGAGCTTCACAACTAAGCCTTTGTATACTCACCTGCCCTTACTGTGCCTGGCCCAAGCTAGGTATTTAAAAACAGGTTTAAAAAGTGGGTAAATCTGACCGAAGAAGACCTACGATTCCTTAAGTCAGTTAGGTCACTATCAGTGCAGCAAGTAGGGTTTCCTGTGGTCTTGGCAGGGAGGGAAATGTGGGAAAACTGGGGAGAGCTGGAATGGGGTCTATTGGCCATAGTAGTTCAAATACAAACAGAGGGAGTACACTACATTAAAATTAGGATGTAGCTTTTTAAATCATTATCCGTGCAACTATTTGCTCATTTCATTAAGATGGTTACCATGCCAAAATGTTACATTGGCATAAATAGTAAACTTTTCCTATGAATGGCTTTCTTTTAGGTAATTTTACTGAAAACAAATCACAGTAGACAAGTCCACTATTGGTATCCTCATTTCACAGGCTCGGATGCCTGAAGTGTGTCCTGTCCTTATATCCTTATGTATCTTATTCTCTTAATTAGGGAGTGCCAGGAAAGTTCTCTTATTCTATTTTCCCTAAGAATCTACTCACCTCAGAAATGAAAATCCAACTTGTATTATTAGTACTCATCATTTTACACAAAATCAACATTTCAAAAAACACTTTGAGGTCTCATGTAGGTCCAAATTGTTATCATTATTCAAGTGACATGAAAGGTACTGTTCTGTTTTAGACTTATTATGTTAGGATACTAAAGAAGGCCTGAGCTCGGTGATGTGTTTGATGGTGTTCTATGAGTCTTTTTCATTAAATTTGATTTGGCATGTGTGCTAATATTATAGTCTTCAATAGGAACGCAGATAAGCACAGTTAATACATTAAAATTAATCATACTGAAAATCAGCAAGAAGGGTGAATAGTCATTGAGTTCCTGCAGGGACTAAAGTTTAGTTAATTAATTAAAAAGAGAATCGATTCTTTATTTCTATAAAAAAATGTACTTTTAAAATACAAATCTCTTGCAGTTCAAGTTTTTGTATTTGAGCTACTTACCACAGAGGAACACTGGAGTTACATATAATTAGAGTGGATCATAATATTTTCACTATTTTATAGATGAGGAATGTTAGTAATACTGTGAAAAAAACACCTAGTTCAGGTTCTTTGGAGAATCACTGATAGGCCCAATGACAACACATATTCTTGCCTGGAACACTACAGTATACTTTTCAGAAGGGTGAAAATACTTTTATAATTTACAAGTTATGCAAAGAATAAAATAAAAAAATATTTCAGAAACTGCAATCTTTTCTTAAAGTTGCTAAATATATATATATCTACATTAAAAACCATACAAACCTGAGTTCATACTGGGCACTAATGGCTAAAAAAAAAGAATACTAGCATTTATTTAGAATGTGAAAACATGTTTGTATAAGAACACGTATTTATCATCAGTCTCTTTTCCATACCTTTTGCAATTAAATGTAAGCTCTTTATAGTTTTTTGTCTTCTTTTTTGGTTACTTCTCACCATAGGATATTTTTGCCATTGGTTTTCAGAGAGAGTGGACGGAGGGGAGAGAGAGAGAAAGGGGGGGGGGCGGAGAGGAAGAAAGAGGGAGAGGGAGGAGAGACAGAGAGAGAGAGACGCATTGATGTGAGAGACACATCAACTGGTTGCCTCCCACATGTGCCTTGAACCAGGAGGGAGCAGGGAGCGAACCCACACCCAGGTACATGGCCTTGACCAGTAATTGAACCCAAGATCCCCCAGTGCATGAGCCATCGCTCTACCCAATGAAAAATACCGGCCAGGGCTTTATATTTTTCATTTTTAACAAGGATTAAATTTTAGTGGTTTCAGAAAAAAAAATCATTAGATGTCCTATAAATTGGTAATTTTATCCCCAAAACTGTTCATGCTTATATTGTCTTCTGAGGTACAGTCTTCACAGAGACTAAATTAGAGTGAGAGCAAACAACAGAACAAAATAGGGGAGGGAAATATTTATGTCAGCTGTTGAAAACTAAAGGCAAGGACTAAAAGCCCTTATCTCTGGCATGTTCAGTATGGAATGCATAGTTGATTTTCATTCAGCCACTAGAGAAAGGTATTCTACAGTGACAGAGCCTTCTCAACATTACAACTGGTTGGCTTCCTCTACAGAGAACAGCAGATGGCTAAGTAAGACTGAAGCGAGAGCTCTTACCTGTTTCCTTGGAAATGACTTCCCTGTCATGGACATTTTGCCAAGTGGTAAGGTCTAGCATGAGCATGTGATTTCTAAAAGAATGAGTGGGATCTGCTAATATGTTTAAAAGGAACTTAGTAAAAGCTGATCTCTAAGCAATAAGACATCAATTTATTTAATCTTTAAGAAATTTTTTTCAATAAATATGTTATTCTTTAAATATTAACATGCTCATTCTGCTTAGATTGTTAAGAATGCTTTTTATTGTTCCTAAAATTTCCCAGTAAGGTGAAACAAAAGATTCAAAGACATGCAAGATGAAATCTCATATTTATAGCATATAGTTTCCTTATGTATCTTATTCTCACATATGATTCTCACATTTGATTCTCATATATGCATGATCAAATAGTGTCTTTAAATGACAGTTTGATATTTTAAAAATTGTACTTAGAAATGATACTGTGTGCCATTTACTTTAACATTGATATTTTTAGTATTAGCTTTATTAACAGCAGGGATTTTCATGCATTCCTCAATTTTATACTAGTTTTAATATTCACAGTGTTTAAGCTCAAGTCAACAAATATTCAAGCCCACATGAGAAATGAATTAAATGAGATTACCCTTTTATATAATTGGGTCAATTCTTTATAAGAGTAAAAAGTTAAAATGGGATATAAAAACCTAAATTTCCAATGTTACTGTTAATTCAACCATATGTATTAACTAGGCCACAGGACTGCCCATTAGCCTTTCTTGTCGAAGAGCAATTAATCTCTTGAACCATTTCTCCTCAGCATCAGCTTTCTCAATAAATAACTGAAATAAAAAAAAAGAAAAAATGTTATTGTGTACTAATCACTGGGGTTTGACCTTACATGATGCAAAACACTTTTATGAAATATATCTTTCAGTACAAGATTTGAATACTGTTTAACTCTATGACTTCTTAAGTGAAGATCATCTATATGGAATTAATAATGATCAGATAGTTTTGGATTAAAAGGACTAATATTAACATCATTTGGTTAATAAGTTTATACCTTACAAGTGGGGCTGGTGTTAGCAGTAGGTGTGAGCGCCAGGTGGGACTGCAGCATGCAGGAGCAAAGAATTTTTAGTAACCACCAGAGGTTTGCCCCGATGACAGCGACTGGTGCCCCACCTTGGTCTGGCGCCCCTGCTCACCTGCTCCACCATCCTGCCACGGCCAACACCTGTCATTTTCCACGCACACCCCCTAGTGGTCAGCACATGTCATAGTGACTGGTTGTTCAGTTGTTCCACCATTCAGACTATTTGCATATTAGCCCTACTTTTAGCAAACTGGAACATATGAATCCATTTCCTTAAATGGTCGTCTTGTTGCCAACACAAAAGGGCAACAGTCTGAATTCATTTCAGTCAACTAGACTTCAACTGACAGTCTTAGGTTTAAGGATCTTACGTTTGGATGAGCCAGAGAATTGTCATCTTGGTACTTGATAGCAGTAGGGATGCTGCTCGGGTCTATTTCTTTTTCATTACTGGGTAGATCAGCAGCTACTGACACTGGTCCTGATGCTGCAGGCACAAGCTTCACTTCACTGGCTTCCACCGACTGACATAAAACACATATTATTAATTGTCTCACAATATACAGTTACAAGTCTGCTTTAATAATATTTCTGATTTTGAATAATAATTGCTCAATAGTCTCTTTTGAGATGAAAGTCAACATGAAGAAGCCCTAGGTTATTAAAAAAAAATTATTCCCCAAGCAAGCAAACAAATACAAAAACATTGGGAAAATGCTTATCATTTCTTTTGATCAGCATAATTTTAAGAAATTGGTACTTGGAGTCCATACTATTAAAAATATATATTTCATATATGTAAATTCTATTACAAAACAAGGTTGTAACAAATCTCCAGCATTTAGTTGGCCTCTTTAAGTATAAAAAGCAAAGTCATAGGTTATTTATTTCTTTAAAATAACAGTCTTACTGAGATATAATTCACATATTGAAAATCATATAGCTTTTAGCATACCCAGAGAGTTTTGTAACCATCACCACAAGCAACTTTAAAACATTTCATCATCCTTTCCAAAACTCCATACCCATTAGAAGTCACTACTCTCCATTTCTTCCCAACCCTTGGCAACCACTAATCTGTCTGTCTTTATGGATTTGTCTATTCTGGACATTTCATATATAAGAAATCATACAATATGTGTTTTTTAGTGACTGGTTTCTTTCATTTAGCATAATGTTTTCAAGGCTCATCCATGTTATTCACATATCAGTACTTCATTCAGTTTTATTGCTGAATAATATAGGCACTGTGTTAAGGGCTGGGGACAAAAAGACTAATAAATCATCGTTCCTGCCAGGAAGGAGCCAGCAGTTTGGTGCTAACTCGGTATGGTTCCAATATTTCCTCCCCTAAGAAAGGAGAAAGCCAGGGAAGCAGTTATTAGCAGCAAGGTTTCAGGGATAATATGAAATGGATTAGATGAGAAGTTGAAATTAAAAATTAAAATAAAAAATGAAGATAATTGGGAGATTAATTCAACTTCTTTGCCCCCTTTCTATACCTATCGGTTCTACACCTATTGTTTTTTCAATTTCCATTTTCTTTTTGACCTGTCTAGTTCTGAACACTCACTTCTCTAAATGAAGGGAAAAAAAGATTTCACTGAGGAAATCATATAGAAAAAAAAATGAAATAGGCATGAATGAGTTAATCCTTTCTTAGAATTAAAAATCCATCTATTTAACCAGTATTTTTTAAGTACTACTAACTGTTAAGCACTGAGTACACAAGGAGAATAAAATAGTTATGTTCCCTGTCCCAACTGGAGATTACATTTTCCTAATGGGACTGACAAATTACTAACGAATAATCCTATCTAATAAAGAGGGAATATGAATGGTGGTGCCCATAGCCACAAGATGGCGGTGCCTAGTCCTCTCAGCCCTGCCGGGGGAGCAGCAGGCAGGCAGTACAGCTGGACCCACCCCCAGGAGTCCTTCAGACCTTTCAGTCCCACTGGGGGGTGAGCTGGCAAGTGGGCCCTGCAGAGAGCAGAGAACCACGGGAGCAGGCCTCAGCTGTCAGTAGGACGAATTTCATGCACCGGGCCTCTGGTACATAATAACACATATATAAACACAAATTGTAACAAGCGACATAAGACATATTTAAAGAAATATTTGTTAAATTTGAATTGGAAGTTCTATTCTTATATTTTGGAACCAATACTCCCCCCGGGGTCTCAAATATTTCTATTTCTATGACTCCAACATACTGGGCCTAGAAGACTCGCAATCCTTATTTAGAAGATATTATACTGACTCTTTATAAAACTGAAGACATAGATTAAACCCAATATTCTGCAAGGAGAAAAATGGGAGTATCCTAATCCAGTGAGGTCCAGGACATCACTGTTTGGTAGTCTATGTTGCTGTACAGATTCTAGAAGAGCATGCCATTCTGCATATCTCGGCCGTTCTTCGATAGGGCTTAGTTAGGAGACTAGCTGTCTGTGTGCAACTGCCTTGAAAAATTGTGGCGTGCTGTTATTCTAATTGCCAAAAGTATGGCAGAGATAATATTTTATTATAAAAACTAAGTAACCTAATTCTATTTTTTACCTTCACTGTACATATTTCTTTGAGAAGTTCTTATGTAAACATAAGTGAAGTTCTCAGAGGTTTGAATCAGAACATGGAAGTTATTATATAATAATACATAATATAAAATGTGTGAAAACAATCATTAATTGCTTCTTTATTTAAGTGAAGAAAATAAAAACCCTCAACATGGCCACTATCAAACATCCGTCTTTGAACAGTACTGCCACCCGGTGGTTCAGTTTGGAAAAAATTGTTTTCAAATTGTACTTCAAGTTAAAGAACAAATTACCCTCTTTTTAAAGAGAGGCGGTTATCTGCCAGATATAACAATTTAAGGGATGAATAACTGGTAATATTATTATGGACAGCAGTCTGAAAACAAGCTGCATCTTGTTCCCGATGTTGATGATATAGCGGGAACTATTAGATTACTCACAAGAGAAACATGATTGCAGAGGGTGAAACTAGTCCAATCGATAAGTGTTGCAGACGACACTGTGTCTAGCATGTCATTAGTAACAGCTACTTTTCTGGTAACGGCTCCCTAGCTTAATTAGTGGAATTAACATTGCTAAAGACTCTACCAACTGAAAGGGTGGATAATACAGAAAAGCCTTTTTTAGATATAAACTTTATATCAATGAGTGTAGAACTTTCCAGGAGAGAAAGATGTTGAAACTTGGGTCGTGGGTAATTTAGTCCTCAAGAGAGTCTTTGCTATGCATCAGGGATACCCCATCACCTCTCCCATGATCTGGATTAAACAGTACTCAAGATAATTTACCTCCCTGTGCTAAGTAATCTCCTAATAAATAATTCAGCTTCGTGGGCATCCTGAATTCCTACCATATACTGGAGACACAGACATTTTAGAAACTAAAAAAAGAATATCACTTTCTAAACTAAGATTGGTCCTGTTTTATATTGCAGTCGAATGTGAATTTATTCACTGTTGGCCCATCACTGCTTTTCTGATAATTTTGAAATGCAGTTACTAATAAAAGTCCAGTGTTGTATAGCTAATCCTATTGTACATTCACCAAGGTAAATGCCATCTTCCGAGGCTTTTTAGCATATTCCCCTGTTGGTGCCACTTACTATATTTCAATGCATGCTTTCTTTATATTATAACAGGGAAGGTTCATTGCGTTCACAATTACTAGACATTTGATAATAGGAAAAAGAGGCTCTGGAGTTGGACAAATTTGATTTAGATGCTGCTTCTTGTCATTTACTAGCAGTTTGACTGTGGTTATAAAATTTGCTGAGCTTCAGCTTCCTTAGCTATAAATAAGGGTTATTGGGATATTAGATAAATTATATATGTTAAATGTCTGGTATTAATGGCAGCCATTTAAGTTAAATTTAAAAAGTGGGCTAGGATACAACATTGTTTCTCATAATTTGCTCAGTGCTTTAATGTTATCAAATTGCTGTGTTGAAACAAACTAGTCCAAAGCTGATGCCTATACAGGAAACCAGCAAATTTAAAGCTACATAAAGCTCTGAAGTAATTTTTAACTATTTTGCTAGTAATACAATAGGTCACCAAGCCTCAAATATGGAGAATTTTAAGGTATAGAAACCATAAAAAATTACAGCAATCTCTGGTCCAACCACAATGGGAATCCTTGTACCTGCAATTCCTCTTTAGGAAGCCATCGACAAATATATCCCTCAGTGTTCAGTAAGAGGAGGAGGTAGGGCAGGAGCAGGAGAAGAGTAGTAAACAGCTTTCATTTCTGGAGTCTTCCTGTGTGCCAGGTACTTGGCTAACTGTTCTACACACAGTATCTTGTTTATCTTTTAAAGACCTCTGCCATGGGTATTATCCCCATTTGAAGATAAGAAAGCCAAGGTTTAATAAGGTTATAGAGTTTAAGGATGTAGATAGTAAATAGAATCAGAATGTGTTTCCAAGCCTGTCTGACTCTACATTTTTGACCACTGCTTCCCAATTGCTATATCCAAGATGTCTGCAAGTTGGTTTTGCTTTTGGAAGAAAGAAATAAAAATGTTGGTAAAATATTTTAACTAAATACATTTCTGCCGAAACCGGTTTGGCTCAGTGGATAGAGCATCGGCCTGCGGACTGAAAGGTCCCAGGTTCGATTCCGGTCAAGGGCATGTACCTTGGTTGCGGGCACATTCCAGATGTGCAGGAGGCAGCTGATTGATGTTTCTCTCTCATCGATGTTTCTAACTCTCTCTCTCCCTTCCTCTCTGTAAAAAATCAATTAAATATATTAAAAAAATACATTTCTAATGGACTCAACTCAAAGTGCTGAATTAATAACATTTCTAGGCTATTTTTGCTTTTCTGTCATACTTATCCAACCTAAAACTAGCTATTTCTAGGGTTTCCAGAATTGATTTTATTGCTTTTTATGATCATTGTGAAGGGAAAACTGTTTTAAAAATAGTTGAAACAGAAGATGGGCTTCCTTCACATAGATTTAAAAAGGTTCCTTGCGGAGGCAGAGGCCCCTGCTCTATCTTGGTTCTCTCAGTCATTAATGTATGTATACATGTAGAATTTTTTTGAGTAATTGGTAAGTATACCATGTCTTTGTCAGATGTGTTACTAAATATTACATGTATTTTCATAGTAAAATATCTTTTCCTACCAAAGAAACATATATTCCCCAAAAGCAGCCTTAATTATGACTGAAAGCACATACAAAATATTCAACAGAAATAAAATGCTAATCAAAGCCCCTTTTACTAGATACCCATCTGGCAAGAGTATAGATGTATGTCACTATTTGGGTATAATTTCATTGTTAAAGGCCTTTTCTAACTTTTCTCTAGCAATGGAAATTCAAAAAGTAGATACCAGTATTTACGCTTGAAAGGAAAATCATGTATTATGTTCATGAAATGCATATTATTGTTGTAGAACTGTGTTGACATTTTACTTGGTCTTTTCAGTGAATTTTAAAATAAAAATGGTATCAAACACATTTTTCCAGTATATTTTTTACAAATTAAACTTAAACTGATTCTCACTGGTTCATTCTCTCTCTCTCAATAACATGCTGACACTCTCTCACCCTACTTCATTTATCTATTAGCAGAAGCTCTTACATTTAAGTGAAATCCATTAATAAAGCATCTCTTCAGTTGGAATCTAAAGGTTTATTCATAATACCTGGATGAAAACTTACCTTTTTGACTTCTTTACTTGATCTGAATGTCTGCTGAACAAAAGAATCACTTTCAATGGCTTCAATTTCTTTTACTCTTTTTACTTGTTCTACCAGGGTGGTTTGGTCTAAAAAAAAGGGGGGGGGGGAACGTCAGTGTATTTTTTGGCATATAAACTTGTTAACGACACTACACCTACGCGGAGTTCTTTATTTCTATAAAGTAATTTTAGCTCACAAAATTTAACTGGATGAAAAGAAAAATTTAACTGGATGAAAAGCGATATTAATAGTTAGGCTACAGCAAGAAACCTTTCTTCCCCTATGATCTGCAAGTATAATGTCCCTACATACTAAGACTTTCACCTAAAACCTAAAATATTGCTGAGAAGGCACTGCTATAATGATCTAAGCCAATCTGGGCTAATCTGGTGGGAGAACTTTTAAAAAACAAGTGAAAAAAAAATACCCTCATTATTTTGAAAATACACATAAAACTAAAATAAGAGCACAATAAATCCACCTGTACTCACCATCCAGCTTCTATAATCATTAACTTTCTATTATTCTTAATTAATCTATCCATCACACTTCAGTGTGAATGTGTGTTCTGGTAGACCAGGAGTAAAGGAAATCCCGGATATCATACCATGTTACCACTAAATATTTCAGTAGGCATCTCAGATGGGGCTTAAGAAAAAAAATCAAAACAGCACCATAACAATACCATCTTTACATCCAACAATATTACCAACTAGAAGCCCTATGCATGAAATCTGTGTAAGAGTAGGCCTTCGCAGCCCTGGCTTAGTCTGAATTTGGACGGTCGTTCCGCCGTTCTATCGATTTGCATGTTACGCTTTGATTTTTATAGATAATTCTCTTAATATCATCTGATACAGTTCATGTTTAATTTTCACAAATGTCCAAAAACATGTCTTTTTATAGTTGGCTTGTTTGGAACAGGATCCCAACAAGGTCTACACATTACACTTGGTCAATAAGTATCTTAAATCCCTTTTAATCACGTCCTGTCCACTGTCTTTCCTTTCATTGCCATTTATTTATGGAAGAAACCAGATCATTTATCCTTTAACAATTTCCACATTCTGGGTCTGGCTAATTTTTATTCTCATGGTGTCATTTAACATGTTCCTTTACCCTTTGTAGTTTGTGTAAACCAGTAGTTAGATCTAGATTCAGTTTCAATTTCTTCTGACTAAGAATACATAAAAGGTGGTGCTGTGCAAATCTATTACATCATATCAGGATGCGCTTCTCCCACTTTCAGTGAGGCTAAGATTGAGCAGTGGGTCCAAGGTGTTGTCAGCCTGACCCTTCTGTTATGAAGTTCTTTATGACCTTTCATCGAAAGATTTTAGCAGATATCAATGTTTGTTGCTTAGATCTATCATTGCACTAGAGGTTGAAACTGGTGATTTCTAATTCTATTATTCTTCCTGCATTTATTAGCTCTAATTCCTCTACAATGAAAAACTTGCCTCATTGACGATTTGGTGATTGTAAAATATAGTCTAAACAGGAAAAGGCATAATGTATTTTCTATTATTTCCCTCTATTAACTTTGGTACAAAGAAGACCAATATGAGTTAACATTTGTATTTTTAATGTATTTTAGTCCATGGTAGTTGTTTTCATATTTTAAATTAGTCTACTTCTTCAGGTTGGTTTCTGCATCCTTTCGATATGAACCCTAGTAGTTAAGGTTTGAAAAGATGTTCCAGGCTCATTTAATAGTTTCCATCCAGGACTTGAAATTAGCCGTATCTCCAAAGAGCCTGGGCTCCTCTTAGCGAGGAATGGTATTGAGAGAGAATAGCCTGGGCAGCAGGGGTGCTCACTGCGACTGGATTGCCATTGCTTCTCAGCCTTGTCAGTGGGTGGGAGAGGAAATACAAGTATTCCCTCTGCTTAAAGTTCCCATCACTCCTCTCCACTTTTACAAAAGATCTACATTAGTACCTGCTTTTGTTAACTGAAAAATCTGAAGAGGATTTCACTTTTATGGAAAAGGCAGAAGTGAAAATAACATTCAGCTTTTGTTTTGCAGCGAGAGCCAGAGCCAACACTCCCATCTTTGGAAGAATATATTTTCCCACATAAAAGCAAGCATTGTTGGAGTATCATGGAAGAGCTAATAGCTCCACATGCTTTAGAATAAAAGCTCCTGTGGATTTTAATTATGCAGTGTACTAATTGAGCATGTGAAATGAGAGATTCTTTGCTCAGCGAATTTATTAATATTAACACATCCCATACCAGTGGATAGCATGTTTATTAGTGTTAATATAGCAGAGAAAAATTATCATGTGTACCATTCCACATGATCCAACTTTAATTTGCCAATATGAAAACAATTTGTCTGTATAGGTCTTCATTATCTCTCTATTATTTCAAAATCACTAATTCCCAAGCGAAGTCAAATATTCCTGACTTCAGGATGTCTCATATGTATCAACTGTTTGACCCTTTGGAGTTTTCCTTAACATATTCTCTCATTCGGATTTACAAAGCACATCATTAGTATTAAATGTCAGAGGTGAGCTCACCAACAGTACTTGCTGTATAAAGCTTATAGTGTTCATAGATTTAAATATGGACATACAACCAGCCAGTATGTTTAACAAAATAGCACTGGAGAAATTATAAAGAAAGGAAGGAGAAAGATTAGAGAAAAACAGAACATGATCTCTGGGTTTTTCAGTGATCATCCAGGACTAACAGTGACAGGCAGATAGGGGAAAGCCAGTTTGCCTGACTTACAATCTGAAAATAAACCAGCAAAGCTTTTGCCTTTCCATGTGGGAACCATTTTACGGGTGGTATTTAAACTAAAGAATATGATACTTAAATTAAAGAGTAAAAGTGATATTTAAATTAAAGATTGTAAGATTCATGGGAGATTTACACTTTCATTCTCCTAATAGCTCAGCTCCATGCTATCTAAAAACAACAGGCATAAAAATGTTTACATTGCTTCATACTCAAAATTCTAATATCAATGTCCACAAATGTATGCCTTGAGTATAACCCTGTCATTTTTGGCAGCAGACTAAAGCACATTGGTAATATATACTAAATTATTTTAAATTGAGGTTAAGCTATATATGCCAATTTGTCATTTTAAAATCCCGTGCCAATTGTAAGACTGAGAAAAACGTGAGTGAAAACTAGTTATTGTTTATATACTTGGCATGAATGCCTAGCATACAAAGCATCTTGCATTCATCAACCATGACGTAAACATAAGTGACAAAGTTACTGGGAGAATTAAAATTATAGAATTAAAAAATATTAACGTGGTAAATATGGAGGAAACATCTAGCACTTGATGCTTTTTGATAAACATACCATTGGTAAATATAATGACTTTCATAGGCTGTCTGTAAGATGTCAGTAGAAGGGAGACATACTTCGTAATATTAAAATAACAAATAATGGAGTCAGAAAGCTAAGGCACTACAGACTAAAACAATCAATACTAACTCACTGCATGGAAAATCATTTTGTTTCTTTTGTGATGAAAAATTAAAATCAAAAAGCTTATTAGTTACCACTGATGTTATATTATAAAAATTAGGCTCATCTGCTACTTCGTTATATATTTGACAATTTTACATGTTACAACATTTACAGAATTTTCTTTTAAAATGTTATCAAAAGGTATACACATTTAAAATTAGTAAATCAAGACGACAAAGTCCAATATAAACCTTTTATTTGAAAAGACAAAATTTTAATCTGTATGCCATTTATAGACAATAAACATAAACAGATCTCTAAACTGGCAGCAGTGCTAGGCTGAACACAGCAGATGGCACTATTACCCAAGACGTAATCATGGAATAAAAGAATGGGAGTTTCATGGAAGGTATCTCACACATGAAAATCTCATCTTCAACTGACTCCTTCTGAATATTAATATTTTATGAATTTATAATCCAAAGTTAAAATGCATTTTATGTTACAAAGAGTTTGGGTTGGTTGGCCTCATAGTTATTGAGTTACTTATGCTACTTTACTCTTCTCTTCCAGGAAAAAAAATTTATATACTAATAGCACTGCTACAAATCCATAAATAATACAAAAGGATTTCTTCAGTTTAAACTGACTTAAATTTTCATCAAGAATGCAAATATCCTTGAAATTCCTTTTTAGAGTAAAATATACATACTGAACACAAAACATGCAAGTACTGAAATATGAGGCATTTTCAAGAATGAAAAAAGCGAACAGTATCAAATTGGCTATTCAATGAATGAATGAATGAATGAATGAATGAATAAAGCTATTCAATAAAATCTACAAACAAATAAAATATCCCATAAAACTTACTTGAAATTTTAGTTATGAAAATAATTTCCTATGAGCACAAATTTTAACAGAAGACAGTCACTCCTTTGTCTTTTAAAACAAAGCATACAAAGTACATGTCAGAAATTCATCCAACCCTAACATTTTAAGGTTGTGTTCGTAAGTCCCATATCCCTAGGCATAAATTTTCAGAACTGATGTCCACAAATAATTTGAAAGGTGAGAAAACTTCTTCAGTAGAATATGGCTTCTTTGTTAGTCTTCTGGAAGCTTATGACACAGAACCAAGTTCCACATGTCAATGAGGCTCCTGAAGTATCTCTAACAGCAGTCCCCTTGGATAGACTCCCACACGGACGCGTCTTACATGAAACTGCTTTCCATATCAGATTTGGTCAAGGAGTAACTTTAACGTGGACATACCAGTGAAGAATTTCTGATAGACATTTCAATAAGTGCAAGTGAATTGGGTACCAGGCGAGGCTTTATTAAAAATAAAATCACACTGAACCTCATTTAGCTCCTCTCACCCCGAATGCTCTCAACTTTTCTGAATCCTTCCTATCATTTTAGGCCATCCTTTTGATGATGCTTTCCCTTGCCACCTGTGAGAAAAGGGGTCTCTTCCATAATTCGTTTGGCTTTCCCCATATGTTGCCTTGCACTGATAGTAATCTCTTCATGAGTGAAAGCTTAATTTCTCCAACTATAGGAGACATACCTTTTTGTGTCAATTTAGGACTTAGTGTAGTATGCTTTACTATTTAGTAAGCTGTCAATAAACATTTGTTGAAAGAGTAAAAATTAGAGGAATTAAAGTAACCATTAAAAAAACTTCATGGGGATTGTCAAATATCAGAAGTTTCTGTAACTTACAATAAATGTTTTTGCATAGCAAATATAGTCAATAATAGTGTAATAACTATGTATGGTGCTAGTTGGATCCTGGGAATATCAGGGGAACACTGTAAAGTATCTAATTGTCTAGCCACTATGCTGTACACCTGAAACTAATACCAAATAATATTGACTATAAACTATAATTGAACAAAATTAAATTTCATTAACTGGTTAGTTTTAACAGCTATAGGTTTACACTATCTGGGTTAAACCCTATCTCTGCTACTTACTAGCTGTGTGACCTTGGGCAAGTGATTCAAGCTGTGCTGGTCTCTGTTTTCTCCAATGTGGCATGGGGATAATAGCTAAACATCACAGGATAGTCAAGAGGTTCCCTCCCTTCCTTCCTCCCTTCCTCCCTCCCTTCTTCCTTCCCTCCCACTCTCCCTCACTCCCTCTCTTCTTTCAAATATTGGAGCCCATTCAATGTACCAGGCATTGTCAGATATGTTAGGGTTTAGAAACAAGAATTCCTTCTCTTATGAGCTTATGTTTTAATCAGGGAGACAAATAATAAACATGTAAATACACAATATAATATCAAGGAAAATAGAGCCGGGTAGAGGGCTAGAAAGAAGGGCACTATTTCAGATTGGTCACCAGGGAAGAACTCTCTGACAAGGTATTATAGCAGAGAGAAGGAGCAAGTTGTGAAAACCAGGGAGAGGACACCTGTGCTCAGTACAGGGCTGAGGGAGCTAATTTAGTGACTGTACCACAGACATGGAAGTTGGCTGAAAAGTTTGCATAGAAACTCAATTGCTGACCATATGGTTTGAAGATGGCAACCTTTTTTCAGCTGGTAGTAACCAGCTTTAGCTCACACTTCTTGCAGCATCACCTGTGATGTGGCAGCCTCGTGGGAATGATCGGGAGAGGGGCCAGGCCTGTGCATATCTTTGAGGAGGCACAAAAGGCCCAGGTGGATGTCATCACCCACCAGGACATGGAGTCCACCCTGACTCACTGAATGCTACAGGGTGAGTGCGGAAGCAGTGCTCTGCTGCCTGGCCTCCTGGGCTCCAGTGATTCAAGAGATGGGAGGTCCTGTCACTTCTTAAAGGATGTCTAGTAACACGAACTGCCCAAAATGGTAGTTGTGTGGTAGACGTAGTGTTATAAAATAAACATGTTTTAGTTTACTGTCCGTAGGTTGACAGGCACTTTGTTTTGATCATCAGTATTTGGAGCGCCTTTCTAGGGAGTAAGGTCATAGAGGCTAATTTTTCATTTAAATGGCTGTTAAAGAAGCCAGATGAGCTATTCTGGTAGCAGAAGTAACAAAAGTTTACATTTATGGCAGTCTGCCGAGCTAAGCACTTCACATGAACTACCTCATTTAACTACAATGAGAGAGAACAATTTTCTTTCTTTTTTTAAAAAATATATTTTATTGATTTTTTACAGAGAGGAGGGAGAAGGATAGAGAGTTAGAAACATCGATCAGAGAAAAACATCGATCAGTTGCCTCCTGCACACCCCTCATTAGGGATATGCCCGCAACCAAGGTACATGCCCTTGGCCGGAATCAAACCTGGGACCCTTGAGTCTGCAGACTGACGCTCTATCCACTGAGCCAAACCGGTTAGGGCGAGAGAACAATTTTCAATCCCATTGTACAGATGAGAAACTGAGGCTAAGTAACTTTAGCCAAGGTCGCTTGACTAGTTAGCCATATAAATGAGATCCAATCTCTGAATTGTGATCCAGCCATTATTTCCTGTTGAAATAAATTCTTGACCCACACCTGCTAAACAACAAATTATTTTTTTCCTCCTTCCCATCCATTTACAAGAAATAATAACTGTTCTTGGTTTTGTTCTTATTCTACATTTTAATGCTATTCATTCAGTAAAATGCAATGTAGTTTTATATGTAGAGGAGATGCCATATAAATTATCTTGGTCTTCTGGTATTATCTTGAGCTAGATTACAGATGTATATTTTCAGAATCTTTCACATTTGAAGAAGTTTTAAAAAAAATTATGTCACATTCCAAAAACCTTTATTAATAAATAAGAAAAATAAAATTTTTGGGAAACCTAGCATTCTTTCACTTAAGCATGAAATCAACCTGAGTAAATTACCACTTTAGAGTTGTTCTGTGTTTATTGCGTAACATTGGTGTTACAAAAATCTAGAATAGTTTTTGAGAATTTGGCTAAACCAATAATCACTATGTAGTCCAACAATAGAGACTACTGCCTTATGCTTGTTTCAAATGTGATAAACATGGGTAGTCAAATCCACTTCAATAGAGCGATAAGAAATAATCATTCCAACAAAGCTAAAGCTACTGGAAGTTTTCTCATTTTAATAGGATAGAAGAAATATAATTTGAGGTATACAAGATTAATAGGGCAGAATACAAACTCTGAAGTTGCCATTTGCTGTCCATTTTAATTCTAGAATTCTTATTGACTCTAATTAAAATTCTGTAGATGGAAGCACTGTATGTTTGTAAGGAACTTGCAGTGAATGCTGTCTGCCAGCCATCTCCAAACACCCCATAACCACACACAGCTTGCCTGTCAGGAGAGCTAACACAGACATCGCAGGGCACACCACATTTGTCACTGTGGCTAATATCAGAGATACGCAGCTCTTTTTTCTTAGCACACAAAAGCAAGATATGTAATTCAATGCTCAATTTACCCTTGTCTCGCAGGAGATTTTTCCCCGCTAATTGATAGAAATTAAGCCATTAATCAAGCCACTAGCCATCATTCAAACCAGAGAAGATGAATACAAACTTTCATCATAACCACCTTCCCCATTTTAGTGTTCATTAGCATTAATTTTTAATGCAATTATGCTATTCTTTTACGCTGAGCTCATAAATTACTGCTCTTTTGTTGCTGGCTGGCCTTGTAAAATCCAAACTAATGCTTTGTGCTCTGATCTTAAAGGCAATTACTAGGTTCTTCTATCTTTTATATCTTTGCATCACCAATAACCTTTATATATAACGAACACCCATGAATGACTATACCTGTTTGTTATTTTAATGCCTTTATATAAATCTCTGAACATGTAAATGTAGTCAAATGTATGTACAACATATATATACACATATAGACATATCACATATATCACAAAATATAAATGCTATTATAAATATAGGATCTCACAAATTCATATTGTAATTTATGTTCAAATATAAAGACTTCATTATGGTTTCTTATCATTAAAATGTAATGCATTATTATATTAAAGTTATAATTTTTATAACAAAGGGAGAGAAAATAGAAACAGTGGCTGGCTACTATAAACATTTGTAGGGTCAAACAATTACTAAAAATAGAAAGAATGATTATGAAATATCAAAATTCTTTAGTTCTTTACCTAGGGTTATTGTTTTATGTTTAAATCCTTACTTTAAAAAATAACTGTTGAAACCTGAAAATTAATGATATGAAGAGTACTGGAAAATAAAAAGAACCATTTATCCAAAAACATGTTTTAAGCACATATAATAACTTCATATTCTTATATTTTGCAAAGTGGATGCATCAGTTTATTAGAGGATAATAATAGAATGCAAAGACAGAATTCCAGAAACAAAAATACTGAACCAAGAGGCAACATCCACTCAGTCCTCCATCCCAGGGAAGGTAGATAAGATGGACTCTCCACAGTCTCCCAAAAGCATTGGTTATGCTCATTCCTGGGTGCAGAGGAGATAAAAATCTACAATTCTCTTCTTGTATTATCCCAGTAATGCCTTAGCATGTGTTTGCAGGTTATGTTCTGGCCTCCCCCTAGCAAGAGAAAGGTTGCATATATGGCATTAAGATTAATGAAATAAAACTGAATGGGGAAATGTTAGTAGCACTGGTGTTGGTGCCAGCCCAGTCACCTTTTGGAGATACACAGCTGTTGCCTACCCCTAACTCTATAGGACAGGGGTAGGGGGTAGAGAGTATATTCAGGAGTTGTGTCCCCCTCAAAAAGGTTTTGAACCATTAACTTATTAAGATATAAAAAAGGTGATGATTGGCTTGCCTTATCTTATGTTTCCTTTCATGGCTAGTTATTAGATTTCATCTTTAATAGGAAGTTATACATGGGTTAGAAGCAGTGAGGCTTAATTCTACAGGGACTTGATTCTCTGAACCAAGGGGCTTGTAATGTCAGGATAAGTAGACAGCCTAAACTCCAGTATTTTGTGATCATTCCTTCATTATGTCAGAAGCAAAATAGGCACCTCCACACATATATTGAATATTTAAGTTGTTGGTATAAAGTTGTGAGTTCTAATACCTCTTCTTATAAGCATTTTGTGTTTGGGCTCAGGAGCTTAAAAAAGGCAGTCCATGGCTTCACATATTTCCCTGATCATATTGATGAAAATGTTGGGGTTCAGAAACTGAAACTGAAGTTAATTCACCCAACATATACTTAGTGCCTTTTTATGCCAGGTGCTAGACTAGGAGCTAGTGATTTCTGGTGGAAAATTACTTGCTTTTTGTTCTCAGAGTCCATGAGCAAAATGGAGCTAACTTTTATTTAGAATTTTTACTTGCAGGCAGTTATAAGCTGGTAAGAATAGGGATTTGTTGTGCTTACAAAGTGCTTTTGCACCTGTGATTTCACTAGATTCTGAAACAGAGACGATTTTTGGTAATAAACGATATCCCCATTCTTCAAATCAAATATTTGATACTCTGATAATTTAAGAGATACTATGAGTGGCTGAGTTTGGATATCAAACCAAATCTTTGTACGCTTCCCATTGTACCAGGTGGCTCCTTAGCCTTCGAATCTCTGATAGCCTGTATGATGAATAGTTATGATTGCTTATACTTATTTTAAATGCTTATCAAATTTATACAATTTTGATCTTTAAAACAGAGTGGGCCAGGGAGAATGGTAGTGGATGACAGAAGATACTAATTTCTCATTCTTAAAAGCAGAGTATAAGATTTGAAGAAACCATTATATATTTCAAAAAATTTATTTAAAAAATTAGCTTTATTGGGGTAATATCTATACTAATATATTAATAAAAGGGTAATATGCAAATTGGTCATGACACCCTCACAGTCATGACTGGATATGCTAATTAGTCACAACCACTATGCAAATTGACCACCACTCCAACACACAAGATGGCCATCCCCATGTGGTCAAAGATGGCCACCCCCATGTGGCCACATGATGGCCGCCAAAAGATGGCCTGCAGGGGAAGGCAGTTGGGGGCGACTGAGCCTGCAGGGGAGGGCAGTTGGGGGTGACCAGGCTGGCAGGGGAGGGCAGTTGGGGGTGACTGGGTCTGCAGGGGAGGACCGTTGTGTGTGACCAGGCCGACAGGGGAGGGCCGTTGGGTGTGACCAGGCCGGCAGTGGAGGGCAGTTGGGGGTTACCAGGCCAGCAGGGGCAGTTGGACATCCCTAGAAAGGTCCCAGATTGAAGAGGGTGCAGGCTGGGCTGAGGTACAAACCCCCATCTCCATGTACAAATTTCATGGACCGGGCCTCTAGTCCTATATAATAAAAAGGTAATATGCAAATAGATGAAACAGCAGAACAATTAAACAACCAATCAAAGTGTAATATGCTAATGATATGCTAAGGATGCTCAACCCGCTGCTATGATGTGCACTGACCACCAGGGGGCAAATGCTCTGACATGTTAGGTTAGCTTGCTGCTGGGGTCCGGCCCATCGAGACTGAGCAAGAAGGGCCAGACACGCCCTGGAGCCCTCCTTCAATCCCTCCCCGGCCCAATCATGCACTGGTGGGGTCTCTTGGCCTGGCCTGCACCCTCTTGCTTTCTGGACCCCTCGGGGGATGTCAGAGAGCTGGTTTAAGCCCAATTCTGCAGGCCATGCTCCTTGGTAGGGTGCGAGATGCAGGGCTTATGGTTAGCGAGTGCTGCTGTGGCAGCCCAAGCCTCTTCCAATCAATTGCAGTAGGCACATTGGGGCTGGGATGAGCGGGAACGGCAGGTAGGAGCTGCAGGTGGTGTTGGACTGCAGTTTTCAGCTGGATCCCTGCAGAACACCCAGAGGGACCCCACTCATGCACGAATTCGTGCACCGGGTCTATAGTTTATGTATAATAACAACACTCACTTAAAGGATTGAATTTAATAAATTTTGACATATTTATACAGCATGTCACTAATGCCATGACCCAGATATAGAATATTTCTATTACACCAAAAATTTATTTGTGGCTCTCTGTGGTCAATCTCTATCTCTATACCCTGATCCCAGACAATCACAGATCTGCTTTCTGCCAGTGTGTATTAGTCTGCATTTTCTGGAATTTCATATAAATGGCATACTCTTTCTCATCTGATGTCTTTCACTCATCATATTTTTCTGATAGCTCCACGTTGTTAGGAACATCTATTGTTCTTTCTATTACTGGTAGAATTTTATTATATGAACTAGAGGCCCAGTGCATGAAATTCATGCACTGGTAGGGTCCCTAGGCCTGGCCTACGACCAGGGCCGATCAGGGCCTTTTGTCTGCTGGCTGGGCCTTCCTTCTCCTGGCTGTCAGTTGCCGGCCGGGGCCTTCCTTCGTTCTGCGCTGCCCCCTGGTGGTCAGTGCACATCATAGTGAGCAGTTGAACTCCTGAGGGGACAATTTACATATTTGTCTTTTATTATATAGGAGGATATCCATAATCTGTTTATTCATTCACATGTTGATGGACATTTGGGTTGTTTCTAGTTTCTGGCTTTTGAGAATAAAGTTGCTGTAATATGATGTAGAAGTTTTTGTGTGGATATATGTTTTCACTTCTTTTGGGTAAACATGTAATACTGAAATGGCTGATTATATGGTAGGTTTGCATTTCCCTGACGACTAGAGATACTGAGCATTGGTTAATGTTCTATTGACCATTCACTTCTTTTTAAAAATGTGTTAAAATGTTTTGTTCATTATTTAATTAGGTTGTCTTATTATTGAATTTTTTGCATATAATGAATACACATCCTTTGGTAATATGTATTGCCAATATTTTCTCCCATTTTGTTACTTCCCTTTTTGTTTTTAATGGTGTCTAACAAAGAGCAAAATCTTTTTAAATTAAAAAAGTCCAACTTATCATTTAAAAAAATGATTTGTGCTTTCTGTGTCTATCAAAGGAATATTTGCCTACCTCAAGACTACAAAGATTTTCTTCCAGGAGATATAGTTTTAGCCGTTATATTTAGGTCTACAATACATATCAAGCTAATTCCTATGTATAGTGTTAATGTTCATTTTTCCCCATAAGGCTTCCCAGTGTTTTCATCACCATTTATTGAAAATGGTTTCTTCTCATTGAACTGCCTTGGTAGTTTTTGCTGAAAATTAATTGGTCATATATATGAGGGTTAATTTCTGGTCTTTCTAGTCTGTTTCATTTACCTATATACTATCCTTATAGTCATCCACAGTCTTGATTACTGTAGTTTATGGTAAGTCTTTAAATCAGAGAGTGTAAATCATCTGACTTTGTTCTTTTAAAAAACTGCATTGATTATTCTATGTTATTTGCATTTTTTTAGTAGAAACTTTGCTCCTAACAATGTACATTGAATTTTAGCATTACGATCCAAAGTATAATACATAATAACATTCAATTTCAGGGATAACTTGAAATATAAATGATTACTAAAATTAGATACTCTCCAAATATTAGTTTGTTAGGCACAACACTTAAAATAAGAAAAGAAAAACATTGCCAGTTAATTAAATCAACTTTAAAAATAGTTTCTGGGACTGAACAAGTTGTAAAAATGTTATTTATCACAAACAAGTGCAGCTATTTTAAATTTTATTTCTTCTGGTTTTAAAATAAAAAAACTGAGCCACATTCATGCTACTTCATTATTATGAAATAATGTTTTATATGACTAAAAAATGTTGATGGCAAGATTTTGTTTTGTTTTTGTCAATGAATGTCATTTATAAAATATAAACTACAGGTGTAACTGATAAAAGGAAGACCAAAAAGGAGAATAAAGAATGACAGACTAATAGAAGAAGCAATTTTTCAGAGATTGTAAAGAACCAAGAATGAGTGTGTGTGTGTTTGTGTGTGTGTGTGTGTATTGATTCTAGAGAGAAGAAGGGGGAAAGAGAGAAACATCGATTGGTTGCCTCCCGCATGCACTCTGAATGGGGATCGAACCCCCCACCTTTTGGTGCATTGGACGAGGCTCTAACCAACTGAAACACACCGGCCAGGGTGAGTGTATATGTTTAAGAGTCTGAATTACTTGGAGAAATTCTAGCTGCACAGGGAACAGAACTGGGATATGTAGGTCCCAAACCAAATGGATGAATAATCTCCATTCCTCAACTATTATTTAAGAAGCAACGTACATATGCATTCTAACTTGAACTCTGAAATTATAATTTCTACTCTATTTGGTCAATCATTATGCCCAAACTTTCACCTTATTACAGTTTTCCTTCAAGGAATGTAAATAAGACTCTTGGCTTTTAATCAAGAAAAGCCCTAAAAGCCACAGTATCTATGTTATTAAAGTAGTGTGAGGCTCTGTGTGTTTCTGTATGTTGAAATAGTTGGTCAAGCTGCATTGAGAAATAGATACGATTATTATTTGGTTTAATTTATTGTTGTTAACTTTGCATAGACCTGAAATCTCCTCTATAATGTTATGAAAATTATATGGTAGTCATAGCTATGAATTATAATGCATAACTACTGTTTTTTCAATTAAAATATTATGGTGAGATAGCCCAATAATTTGATATTTTAAATTCTACTTTAAAAGAGAGTAGCTAACATTTAAGTTGGAAATCTCACATCATTAATGATCATACCTCTTATAAAAATGGAGAACATTTCCAAATGTTCTAGCCTGTTTCCATTACATTATGATATCAATAAAACAAATCATACCCAATTCTTACATTTACCATATTAAACTGAGACATAAGTAGGGCTATTCAGCTATGATGAGGAGCAGAATATAAACAAAGAAATAAAGGAATTAACAGATAGGAAATGAGATACATAATTTAGCCCATTCCTCTGTGACTTTGAGAGAAATCAGCTTTCAGAACAAAGTAATATTAACCATTCATTTGCTTCTAAGAGTGTTTTTTTTTCATGATACAATGCTTTAAGTCAAGAAGTTGCAAAATAATAGGCAATCTAGCTCTATTACAGATAAAGTGACTTAAGATTATTATTCTTAAAATTTAGCTTCATAACTAACTACACTATCATTAGCAAGCCTTCCCATTAAATTTCTAACTTCTTAGTTAAGATATGGGATCTACCAAAGTGCAAATATCATCTAATGATGGAGGAAGCAGTTAGCAGCGATGAGCTTATTGTTCCAAAGAAGAGAACAGGGCCCTGTAGGACTGATACATTTAGAGAAAAAAAAATCCAGGAGATATGGAACTGATGACAGATAGATCAGGATTGTGTGGGAAGGAAACCCTGGAAATAGGGTAGGGCAAGGGGTTCTGAAGATGTGAGCAGAGGGGGCAGGACAAAAAAAGGGAAGTATGATGGTGACAGAACAGTTACAACAGTCCTGAATCTAAGCAGATCTGCCAGTGACAGCCCAGTGTGGGAGGGCAGTGGCTCTAGGGCATCATCTCTACCCACAGGAACATCCTTTCTGAGCAATCTATTCTTCACACATTTTAATTCTTATGGATCCACATCAATTACCAATATGTGATTGGTGTTTTAAAGAACTGTGATCTTTGGGAATGGGGAGATGGCAGTGCTAGTGGCAATCATTTTGTAGTATTTCAAAATCTGGGCAGAAAAATCTATAATGGATCTATACAAGCGGAGAAATTTATAAGCCTCTTACGGTGTATTTGCCAATGTGTAGTACTTGTAACGGAAATAACCGGGAAATATCAGTTATGTTGGATATAAGCAAACTTCGAATAAAAAATGTAAAAAAATATGAATAAAATTCTAACGCATGAACACTTAGATTGACTACAAATATAAATTTTACACACACACACACACACACACACACACACACACACACACACACACACACACACACACACACACACACACTTCTGGGCCTACTTAAACTCATTTAACAAACCCAAACTGATACCATATAAAAATATTAGTACTAAAAATAAATCTTTGAAAATGAAACCACTGTGAATCCATAGTTAATTTTAAATATTTCAAGTAGAGTTTGTACAGACTGACTCAGGGCTTGGTCCTGGTAGCCAGAGGGACAGAGGAGGTCAATGATCCGGAATCAGTGAGACGGCGATTAGACAGCAAAGCAAGTCCCTGGAAGCAATTACTGTCTGACACGTCAGGAAGCCATTGGACCAAAATTGCCCGAAAATTGATTCGGAAGATAAGTTTCAGTGTCTCCCTACTGCCCTTCCTAAAAATCTTATTTAGTAAATACATTCATAAAGCCAGTCACTACCTCCAACAATAATTACTCACTGCAAAAAGTCTTTGTTTCAAAAGTGATGATTGAAGGAAGGTTCTTCTAAAGAAGACAAGTTTACTGATTGCCAGGGAGAACATATTTATTTCTTTGTGTCTGTCAAGGCTGAGATACTTCAAAGCTGTAAGCTCTACAGGAATCGGATCTGGTTCAAAAGGTTATCAACTATCCTGGAAGTTCTTCTACAAAACAGCAGTGGGCCAACCAGCAGGCATTGGGGAACCAAACGTGTGACAGTCTAACAAAAATAGTGCTTGGATCATGCTAAGCATTCACGAAGAAATACAGTAGGTATTTGTTGAGTGATGGGTTGAATATAGGCTATTGCTGCTAAAGAATATGGCATTCCTTTGTTGGGGAGGGAAACTCCTTGAAGATTTTCTCTTTTTGGGACTATGGCAGATACTTGTTTATTGCCCTCAAGAAGTGCGTGAGTACTTAAAAGAACCTTTCACTGTCCTTGGAACTACAAGATGATGAGCTTTATAGGAGCAGGGTTGTATTTCTATTTCTTCTTCAACCCATCATTCAATAGAAGAGATCACTTCCTCATTCTTGAAACTTTTTCACTTGGCTTCTATGATACCATACACTCCGAATTTTCTTTCTTCTCACTGGTCACAATTCCTCATTTTCCTATCCTGGCCCTTCTATATGGTAGGTTTTCCCAACATTCAGTCTAGGCTCCTCCTCTTTTCTATCTTTAATCTTTCTCTATGTGACCCATAGCTATAAATACCATCTATTGGATGATAACCCTCAAATCTTTAGGTCTAGTCTTTGACATCTTTACCAAACTCTAGACCCTGATTTTTCCCTTATCCCCTAAATTTAAACTATCACTTTTCACTTGCTTCCTATTACATTTAGAATACAATTCAAACCCCATACTCTTATTTACAAAACCCTACATCATCTGGCTCCAAATCTCTAAACTTTGCCCTGTGATGGTGAACCTTTTGAGCTCGGCATGTCAGCACTTTGAAAAACCCTAACTTAACTCTGGTGCCGTGTCACATATAGAAATGTTTTGATATTTGCAACCATAGTAAAACAAAGATTTATATTTTGATATTTATTTTATATATTAAATGCCATTTAACAAAGAAATCAACCAAAAAAATGAGTTCGCGTGTCACCTCTGATACGCGTGTCATAGGTTCACCATCACTGCCCTAGTCACACTGGCCTTCTTTATGGTTCTCAAGCATTCTAAAAGTGCTTGCTCTTAGGTTCTTTGTAGAAGCTGTTCTCTCTACCTAGAATGTTCTTTGCATGGCAAGTTCCTTCTCAGTGTTCAGATTTAGTTTAAATGCCAGGTCCTCAGGGAGGCATTCCCAGAGCACTCAGTGAAAAGTGGCCACAGTCACTCTCTAGTACAAGAGTAACCAGTGAATTGACCGCTATTAGAGGAGTGTAAGCAAGAGATGATGACTACCCAGATCATGGGTACCAGAGAAGATGGAGACATATTTTAGATGAAGAATTAACAAGAAATTTCTTTAGGGTGAAGGAAAGAGAGAAATCAAGCTGATTTTCATTTTTTTTGGGTCAAGTAATTAAATAAAAGGCAGTGCCATTTACTAAGATGAAGAAAACTTAGAGATGCAATTAAGAGTTCAGTTTTAATGATGATGACATTGAGATGCTTGTATGTTAAGATATATATCTGGAAGTAATAAGGACATACAAGAAATTACTCCAATGAAAAAATGATAAATTCACCTCAGGAGAAAAATTATAGCGATAGAAAAGAACCAAGTTCTAGTGAAAGCCAACAATTGGATATTGGGTAGAAAGAAGAAAGAGTGCTGGCCAGAGCTGGCAGGAAAATCAGATACTTATTAAAAAGTGAAAAAGGGGGTGTTTCATAAAGAATGGTATAAGTTGTGTTGAATGCTGCTGCCAAGTTGAATATGATGAGGACAATCATACTAGATTTGACAAATTAGAGAGTATTGATTATTTTAAAAAGAGCAGTTTTGTCTTTCACCCTCTGGCTTATAATAAACTGATGAACAAAATAGAAACAGAGGCATGGATATATGGAACAGACTGACAGCTGTCAGAGGGGAGGGGGAAAGGAATACTGGATGAAAGATGGAGAAGGGATTAGCCAAAGAACATATATGCATCACACATAGACAGACAACAGTGTGATGATAGTGAGGAGGGGGGCGGGTAGCAAAGATGAGGAGGGTAATGGGGACATCTGTAATAGTGTCAACAATAAAAATAAACTTAAAAAAGAAAAAAGAGCAGTTTCAATGGAGTGATATGGTAGGTCATTTTGGAGAGGGATGAAGTTTAAATGAAGACTTCTGTTTCCTAGATAATGGAGCATAAGATGCAGTGGTTCTCAACCTGTGGGTCGCGACCCCTTTGGTGGCCAAACGACCCTTTCACAGGGGTCGCCTAAGACCATCCTGCATATCAGATATTTACATTATGATTCATAACAGTAGCAACATTACAATTATGAAGTAGCAACGAAAATAATTTCATGGTTGGATCACAACATGAGGAACTGTATTTAAAGGGCCAGAGGTTGAGAGCCACTGAGTCTAAATGATACTTCTGGTGACTATGACAACAAATAATACTGGATAAAATATTTTTAAAAATCAAATTAAATGTATTTCTGTGATCACATAAAGTAAGAAATCCACAAATATAAAAAATGAAGTAAATAAGCCCTAGTTGTCCTCTAACTCATAAAGAAATAGAATCATTTGCAAAAAATGTTTTTATGAACTAATAAAATAATGGTGAATGCAAACTATAACTGAACATTGAACATTTTTTAAAATAAACACTGACTCAGAAGAACTTTCATAGAAAAGTTCTACCAGACCGTCAAGTAAAAGATAATTTTGATATTACACAAAGATTTCTTAACTTATTTTATTAGGCTAGCACAAATGTGCTTTCAAAACCAGTTAATAATAGTACAAAAATCTATACAAGCAAATCATTAGTGCAGATGCAAAAAGGGTAAAAGAAACCATGTACCTATTTGCAGTCACTTCTCATCCCATTCTCACCCCCAAGTTGTAGGCAACCACGATCTACTTCCTGCCTGTACAATTTGCCTATTCTAGACATTTCATGTACATGAAATCAATCAATATATGGTGTTTTCTGACTGGCTTCATTCACCTAACAATGTTTTCAAGGTTCAGCCATGTTATAGCATATGTCAGTTTTTCATTCCTTCTTATGGCTGAATAATACTCCATTCTATCAATCTACCACATTTCATTTATCCATTCATCATTTGATGGTCATTGAAATGCTTTATCTTCTTGCCAATTATTAATGTCTGCCATGAACATGCATCTAAAAATTTTTGTACAGATACATATATTCATTTCTCTTGGGTATACACCTAAGAGTAGAATTGCTGAGTAGAGTTAATTGTTTCTTTGAACCCCAACATGGCATTTATTTTATTTTCCTTGTATTATAGTTTTATATATTTTTCCCCCACTATCTGACATACTATAGACAGCTAAGATACGTGTACTTCCATAATACTTAGCACATAGGAGGGATTCATTAACTGCAAGTTGGCTGAGTGAATGGACTACATGAAATTAATCCTAGGTTGAAAGCTGAATTGAGAGCTAGAGCCCTACTTAAACCAAGACAGGACTAATCTAGGAATGATACCTCCTAGGTGGAAGGCGCTTCTAATTGAGTGGAAAGACCACAAGTTTAAGCAATATGAATCCCATAAGACAAAGAACTACTTCATAAAAAAGTGCTGTAGCAGCTGTATAAAGTCATAAATAAAATAGTATATTATAAAAAATTTCTGGCAGTGATCTGGTAATAGATTTTGACTGAATTGATTACTCACTGACAGTACTCAACATAGTACTGCAAATGCATCAACTATGTAATGAACAGCTATTAAGTTTATTGATTTTCTGATTTCCATTGATAGCCAAGAGGCCAAAGCTACACATCAATATTTGTGTTAGTAATACCCAAGAGCTAACAATTTTGACAAATGAAAACCTCAAAAGTCTAAACAGTCCAAATGAATGAAAATTTGAGGGCAAACCTCAGAATTTAAATGAAATACCTAACCAATGAACTAATACATCCTATAACTCAGTGAAGTCAGTGCTGATCATTCCCCCAACAAATTTTTAATGTTTCCTTTATCCTAATGATGGGTATGCTCTCTCTTTCCTTCCAAAGTCAGGATTATAAAATTATATAGCTTCTAGCTGACACTTAGATAAACTTTACAAAGTAGCTTCATATAGTTAGTTCTTACAAAATTCCTGAGAGACAAGCATTGTTTTCTTCGTGATTAAGTGATATGGTCAGGGTCACTCAACCAGGAAGTAGAAAGGTCAGTGTGTACATGTATGTCTTTCAATGAAAAAATAATATAAATAGTAACAAACGATTTCATCCTTCCACTCTTAACACATTTTTTTTTCACTGATTACCACACACTTGTTGACTATGCCATTACTATTTTTTACTGTATATATTATACATTGTATCATGCCTTTTCATCCCTACTTAACAAATCCTCTTAACGCCGCAGCCCAGCTCTAGGAAAGAATGCTACCTTTTCAGAAGACGCAGGCTAATCTCAGAGAATGCTTTCATGAGTTCCTGCAACCATTCATCACCTTCAAGGTCTATTCCAGTGGTTCCCAAAGTGTGGTCCCTAGTCTAAAGCATCATCGTTACCTAGAAATTGGTTACAAATGCAATTATCAGTCCCCATCCCAGACCTACTGAATCAGAAACTCTGAGAGTACTGCTATCAATTTCCAGGTGGTATTGAGGCACACTAAACTATACTTTTTAAGAAATCTACCTGTGTGGAGATGTATAGTGTATATACGCATATAATTATATTTTGCATTTATTTGTAATTATATCATGGTATTAGACTTGCTTTCTTATGATGTTGATTTAAGCCAGAGTCAGCAAAATTTTCCTATAAAGAGCCAGACAGTAAATAGGTTAGGTTCTGCAGGCCATACAGTCTCTGTCGTAACTAATAGATTCTGCTGTTGGAGCACAAAGGCAGCCACAGACAATATGTAAACAATGAGTGTGGCTTTTGTTTCAGTAGTACTTTATTTACAAAACTGGGTGGTGGGCTGGATTTGGCAGGTCAGCTGTACTTGCTGACCCCTGATTTAAGCTGTCATTAAAACACATTTCCATTACCTGAGCTTCCTGAGTGACTGAGGGCCGTGTGTGCATAATCAGGAACCAAACGTTTCATGAATAATTCACACTGGAGATACTGCTTTATAAGAATAAAATACAGATAATGTGATAAATTAAGGTTATGTATATTCCTTTCAAGGCATCCACAGAATTAAATTTCAAAGTTAAAGCTTTTTGAGGGGAAAGGTCTTAAAGTGCCTGTTCATGCCTAATAAGGTGTTATGTACTTAATAAGTGTTCATTTATATCTGCTGATTTAATGACTGGTGGGCTTTGTGACAATAGAAATAGTCTACTTTGTCAATTGTTTAGAGCCAAGTTCATTCTTTTTTAGGTATGGAGACAACATAAAAAAATCAAGGGTTTGTGATATGTAAGCTGAGTTTGAATCCTAATTCTTGTTATATTGGTATGACTACAAGAAAATTACTCAACAAAATATTTCAATTTTTGGCTAACTGCATTCAAGATAAAGGAAGAATATTATAAAGGTGGATCGATAACATAATTTCAAGCATTCCATTGCTAAACCTTTTAAGCACCCTCTTCCCCTTTTTTTATAACCTCAAGTATGATTTTCATCCTAGTCTTAAATCTTTATTAATATGATTGATCTGGCTAGATAAAAATACCTATTTTCTCTAGTTTTGTCCATGTATGGAGCATTTCTTATAAAAGAAAGAGTTGTTTTGAAGCACCTCCAAAAAGGAGGTATAGAGCAAAAAATACTTCCTATATTCTCTGCTCAGACTTCT
>NW_006283631.1:3088606-3101452 GCF_000327345.1 Myotis davidii
CCTTTTCAGCCCAACAGAAAACAAATTAAAAGTCAATCTCAAGGCATGAATGCAGAACTGACTAAAACTGCTTCAAAGGCTCCTACTCCTGGGGTGGGAGAGTTTATCGGCACCTCCAAAGCAAGGTAACTCACTCAGCAATTGCTTAGTTGTGAACAATGACCCACTGCTTCAGCTCAGTAGGTGATGATTAGGGCTTCTTGTAGCATTTGTTAAAAGGGATTTAACAACTCTTACTTTACTTCAATCTGCTTCCCAGAATCCCCTGACTCTGCTGAAGATAAATGAAGGTGTACACTATTGTAAACCCCCCAGAGTCAGGTCAGGAACCACTGCGTAGAGTGAATTAACATAAAATACTAGACTGTCTCTTTCTGCCTATTTCTGTAATGAAGCTTGTCCTTCCAGAATGAATTTTCCTGATAGAAATGGCCACTTTTTTTTTTAAAAAAAGCAGGTGACATTTAGAGCTTTTTTCTCTGAACCATAGTCTTAGAAACACTTTCCTCCCCTAAACCCGGTTTTGCTTTTTCTCCTTTAGCACTGTACATTTCTGATGGTTCAAGGGTAGGGAGTGGGTGGGGTTGAGGTGAGGGTGGAGGAGATGGGGGAAAATGAATTCTCAGTTATAAAAACAGCAATGAGACAGTTGGACTACACATGATCTTTAGGATTCCTCACAGATCTATCATTTTATGACAATACTTATTTCTAATGGGAAAGAGAAAAAACAAAATGGAACTTAGAAGAGAAATAAAATTTTAATAAAAAGTACCTGAGACAGAAGTCATTTAACCAGAACTTACTGGCAATTACTTTACAGAAAAAATAAAAAGAAAGAAAGGAAAAATAACAAGAGAACCTCACCACCCCTGAGCCAACTTCTGGGGAATGTCCTGGAGCAGAACACATTTAGATCAATTTCCTATTCCATCTGCAGTTAGCTAGAGAGCATTCTGTAATGAAAATAGCCTAAGAGTAGCTTTGGCCAGATTTGTTCAAAATTATCCAATCTCAGAATGAGAGCACTATTTAACTGAAAATATATTATGACTTTAAAAATTGTCTTAAATTATTAGTTAACACTGTTAGGAAAGACTTATATTAAAATGGATACAACTTAGAAGTTTAACAACAACAAAAAAACCTTCATAAACAAATATTACTGAGATGTGAAAAATTATCTTCAACATATAATTGCTCTCATCCTTATATTCTACATAGAAGGAAAAACTTCTGGATGAAGAATATAAGAACATTCTACTGAGATCGTTTCAACCCATACACTATTAGGTGTCAAAAGTACTAAAGGTTTTCACTGCTGGCATGTTCTGTGATCATACATGAAAATGACAGAGTTACCTTCACTTTTACTATTTTGGCATAAAATTTAATAATCAAAGATGACAGTAGTTGCCTAATAATATTAAAGTGTTAAAATGCTTACCAAGTCTAACTAAAAATTTAAGTTAAAGTCCCCCTTCAGGAATTGCCTGTCAGTTAAAAATATAGAATCTTAACAAGGTCAATTATATTAAAACCATTAACCTTCTTTATGTGGGACCTAAAGAGCCACACCTGCTCAGGCACTCCCGCCCCCCCAAAACAACAACAACAACAACAACAAAAACAAACCCCACAAAAAACAAAAACAGAAAACTTGGTGCTCCCAATATCCTGAATAACTTTGAAATTGACTGAATTATTGGGCTGTGAAAGCCAGTTTAAGTTTACATCTTTCTACAAATAGGGTACTATACACCTATACATTATATACCCACTTAATGTAGTACTTACATTAAAGACACTTCTCATTTATATATCTGCCAAATTAAAAACAAGCAAATGCCTTTTAATGGGCACAGTTTTCAGTGAAAGTGCTGCTATAGCTATTATTTTATTTATTTTAGAGTTCTTTGGGCCTATATCCTAGCAGACAACAGGACATAAGATATCTACTATATAAATCACATAACTTGGAAAATCATGATAAAATTTCCGGTTTCAGTTGACCTCAAAATAGGGCAGCAAAATATAATTGAAAAGCAAAAGTCTTATATAATTTAACGTACTGAACTCACTTAAGTAACAGAATAATAAATGATGTCTCCATTCCCTGCACAAATTATTAGAGAGGTTTGTCTTCAACTGCTAAAATTACACTTAGTGAATCTGTTATATTAAATTAGTGCTCGATGCTGCTGTTAATCTTTGTCCCATTAAGTTATAAAAGCAATGCATTTAATAGCGACACAGTCATCACAATCTTAGCTGTACATGTAGATGAACACTAATCAAGATCACTCAGCAGGTCAGCAGATTAGAATCAGAGTCAGTCTCCACGTCCTAGGCTCCAGGCTGAAATTTCTCTTAGTACACCTACAGACCTATTACACGCAATCTCAACATTGTACCATAAATAAATATATACATTATGTCTACTTTATCTAAATTAAATAGACACAAATGACTGTTATAACTTATTTGATAATTCATTTTTAATTTTTTCTAATTAAGGTATTAAATACTATTATAGGGAATGACTATATCTATAAATATACAAACAAAAGCATAGCACTGCGTCACTACACATTGCTTTTATTTTCTGCACGGTACCCACTTAGTTTCATTTAAAATGCACAGAATAACTGAAAGAATCACACTAAAAATAATTTCATTTTGTTTTAAAAAATTTAAGGTGATAAAGAAATTGATTTTCAATTAAAAGAAGCCACCAGAGTACTCTTGTTTTTGTTGTAACTAGTTCAGTTATAGTTACCCACTAACTATTTTTACTTTTTTTCAGGGCATAATAGATAATGTTCTTTGTTTTTTTGTGATAAGAAAACACTTTCATACATCATCTAAACATTTCCTAGTTCATAAACTCAACTACATTATTTTTCAGAAAGTTAATAAGATACCAACCCCTTTTCCTGTTTACTATCAAATCATCCTAAATGTCTTAATTTGTTAAAAATGATATTAAAAAGCTACAATAGTTTAATAGAAGAAGAAATATGTGCTTTTTTAAAAGGATGATTGAAGTTTGACACGAGATTAACAATAACTCAAATGACAATATTCCAGATAAAATAAATTTCTTTTATATCATATACAAGACATTGAGTTATAAAGTAAATTAATTTGACATACTTATTGATATTCTTTTTATTGGTTTGTTTCTTCTATGTACTGTAAAATACTATGGCATCTCACATCCACTACAGCTTTATTTTATATTGTTCTATACACCTTCCTAATTTGTCCCACATTCTTTTTCTTATAAAATGTCAATAAAAAGATTAAGCATACGTATACAAAGATCACAGCTAATGCCAGATGTTGAGAGAGTCTCTGGTGATGGAAGATTCCACACCAGGTGGCTGCGCCGGCCTAATGAAGCAACACATTCTCACGAGGGATGCAGAGGGTGGACTTGGAGGGACCTGCTCTCATTTAGTTATTTATGAAAGTGTACAGAAGGATTTGAAATCAAAGTAAAAATGAAACTAAATCCAAGGTTTCCCATGTATATAGCAGAAATGGTGTGGGGTTTTTTTGTTAAAGGTTTTACATTTTGTCTTCAAAATTCAGGCTGAAAAAAAATCTTTTATGTGTACTTTTGTGACACGACATTAAATATATTTCCAAGTTCTCTACCAAGTGGTAAACATGAAAATAAATAATTTTTCTTTAAGGGGATTAAAATACAAACATAATTTCTTAGGACTTATATCAAAAGACTCAAAAATGTGGGTTCAGGTTAGTAAATGGAACAACCATAAAGCATGACCTTAGGCAATAACTAATGAACCTGAGAGCATTTTAATATTTTCTTATCACCAAGTGAAGCACTTTAAGTTATTACAGCTAGGCTGCATGACCTCATACAATTGAATCATGCCAGAGCCAAATAGGCTAATGTCTTTGATCGCAATTAGATAAAGGCAGGATGTTAACTTTTACTTTAAGAAGTGTTAAACAAAGAGACTCAACTCCTGGCTTAACTTAGTTAGAAATAAGCTAGTCATTTAACAGTAGAGGTTAATGTCGGAATGGCCTCTTTCACCTGCCAAAACGGAAATTAATTTTATTTTAAAAATTATCAGGGAATATTATTTCAATAACAGACACTTTGCTAGAGCTTCTGAAGTTTCTAGTAACATCTTGATAAACTGATATCTAAGCACCTCCTCTTTAATGTCTAAAATTTCCAATATGTTTAGCATTGGCTGAGAAAAATCCTCTTGTCAGTCATCATCACAGAGAATTGCTTATCTGAGCTAAACATGGCTGGTCACAACACAGACATTAAATGATAAAACAGTACAATAAAATAATGTGACACAGGTACTAATATTGTATTTCATCGACACTAAGATGCCATTGGGTGCAATACACAATTCTTTTATACCCCAGTAAGAAAGAAAAAGCTGTCAATCTAACTAAGGCATGATGCTTTCTTATCACTTAGATTTTTTTTAACTCATTAAAATAGCTCTTTTAGACGAAAAACAGTTTTAAAAATCATGTATCATTCTTATGTATAAAACAATGAAAAACAAATTGCCTAGGGTATTTCCAAAACTTTTTCTGATTCAAAACCTGACTTTTCTGATTCTTTCAACTTAGGCCTGTTGGTGTCTATATTTTTGCTGACAATAATGTTCTCTTTGACAACAAGACAGTGAGGCAACCTTTCCTAAAAGGGTGCTCCAATATCGTCTCTGGGGTTTTCTGCCAAGTTACTGACACTTGTTCTGCAAGTTTTGATTGGAAATTTAAAAAATCAAAGTCTGATTGAAAATTTTGGCACTTATAAAATCATACCACTGAATAAATTATCAGTGACTGATTAAAAAATAAAATATGATTAAATATGAATACATGACTATGTATTCATTCTTGCGGTAAATCACGACTGTAACTGATTAGTTCAACTGCTTAGAGCTGAGTTTCCAAATGCTTGTCTATGCATCACTGCTGGCTAAAAATCAAAATCAGTGGAGAAACTTTAAGAAAATATATAGCTTCCTGGGTCGACTCCCTCAAAACTCTGAAAAATATAAGGTGTTTGGAACGTAAATATTTTAAAAAACCACCCTCAGGTGATTCTGATATATGCCAGGTTTGGAAAGTACCAGTAGAGTTTAGAGCCGTTGCTGTGGACGTCTAGATCAAGGTCCAATTGCTGTGCGGGCTAGTTAGCTGTAACATAGCAAAAAGAGCTCTGAATATAAAATTAGAACATAAATTTTCAGTTCCAGCTCTACTACTGACTAGTTGTATGACCTTGAGTAAGTCACTTAAATGGTTGAGTTGCCTTATTTACAAAATGAGAATACGTAATTCATAGGGTTGTTGTGGAGCTGAAATTAGGTAATTTGTGATTAGGTACCAGCACTGGTAAAAACACTTGGTATAAACTAAAAAAATGTTCTCTCACCTCCCCCACCACCTACATGTTTACTCCAGGCTTGTTCATACTGACAGATTTGAAAAATGTAAGCAATTTCCTCAAGGCATTCCCCAATTCTCTCAGCTGCAAGTAATCTCCCCCCGTCTCACACGCAGTCTACCTGTATTTCCTTATTGGAGCTTATTTCTACTCTGTTAATACTTATTTATGCACATTATATATTTCTCTCCCCTCCCACCCCCCCGCCCGCAAAAGGTTGAAAACTTCTTTAGAGCAAGAACTTTGTCTAATTTGTCTGCAGAGCTCTCACATTTAACACAGCCCTTGGAACAGATATGGTGTTTGCTAACAGAAGGATATGAATGAAAGAGCAAGGCAGAGATCCAGTTTCCATATTGACCTCTCCCTTTAAACCACCATTTACTGTAAGAGGTCACTGCTGCTCAGTCAACACTAAAAGTCAGGTAAGGGGCATCACAGTGTGATTTATCAATTACTCATGAGATCAACTCACATTTACTTAAAGGCTGGTAGGGGGAAGGACATTTAAAGAAAGAGCAATATATTTGCATTTTCTTAGTCTGCAAATACCTGTAATGGTTCTGGGGAAAGGATGAGGATGTGGCACAGTACTCCTTAGCATATAAAGAAATAATAATTGGTATGGCTGCTATATAGTCAAGTGAGCATATCTGATAAAAACAAAACTTAATCTTTTCTTTGATGCTTGTAAATAAACCTTTAAGATTTATTTAAGTTTGGGAATCATACATGAGGACTACACATCAACCTAGGCAGGAAACTCTTTTTAATAAAAGTTAGAAATTTTTCTGCAATTAAATTATAGTTGACATACAATATTATATTAGTTTCAGGTGTACGATATAGTGATTTAAGTTTTATTCTGTATTTTTTATTATTTTAGGGGAAAACATCTTTGAATAAAAACTTCAGGTCAGTGAAAATCATGACCATCTAATTCAGTGGTTCTCAACCTTCTGGCCCTTTAAATATAGTTCCTCATGTTGTGACCCAACCATAAAATTATTTTCGTTGCTACTTCATAACTGTAATGTTGCTACTGTTATGAATCGTAATGTAAATATCTGATATGCAGGATGGTCTTAGGCAACCCCTGTCCTTCGACTGCCAAAGGGGTCGCGACCCACAGGTTGAGAACCGCTGATCTAATTTATAAGAGCCTGTAATGGAAAATAATAAGCTCATGTAAATCTACCATATGATTAAAAAATAATTCACAAATCTTTCTACACATAACTTCGTGGTGGTACAGTCGCCAGTTGCAAGAAGTAGCCAGATAGTTACTGTCAGATGTGAGAAAAAATAAAACCCACAACACTTCAGAGGTCATACACTGATGAAGTGGAAAAGGGTTCTTAAATGGAAAGTGCAATCTCATTCTAGCCACATGGGCTTTAATTCACAGGAAAAGACTTGATTAGAGGCAGACTTTGGTTGCTTGGGTGCTCAGTGAGAGAACAGATGCTATTAATGATCTTAATATATTCATATTACATCCTTTGTGGAAGGTTTAAAAAGATATATTAGAATCAGAACTAAGCTGGCTTAATGTATGTAATAAAATATTTGCTTTTAGCTCCATTGTTTCTAATGGGATTTAAATGGTTATCTTTTTTTTTAGAAATAAAAACATTTGAATATTAAAAATATGGACTTATTTTCCCAAAGTACAGCTTACAATTATCTTCAGGTAATGACTAATGACACAACCAAATGGACTTTTTAGTAAACAAGATACATGAAGCAGCCTACAATTTTCATTTTTAGGTTACCAGGGAAAAACAATTAGAATTTTTCTAAATCATATTGATAAAGGTACAATAACGTGGATTGCTAATGAATAAATGCGGAGGAATCATACAGAAAAATAATGAAACCAGCTGAAAAATAGGCTCTGTAGATTTAGGACTGGGTTTAATTTGTTCAACATTTGGGTAAAATATTTAGCTTTCAAATAATAGATTAAGAAAAACTACCACCCAGAGAGTTGTGTCTTCTGTTTTACATTCTAGCAAATATATTAGTTTGTTATAACTGGAGAAAACTAGAACGTTCCCTTTATCTATGGATTACAATAAAAGTTCAACTATGTTATTGATGAACTTTCTTACCATTCTTAGATTTAAAGGTTTCCCAAACAATGTCTACTTATTTATCTATACTCCTAGTTATAACTAAGTAATTAGTAACTTCCGGGAAATAATATTATTTCCAAATACTAATTAAAGCATTTTATCAACTATCTGGAATCAAGCATTGAGTATTTGATTCAAAAATTTCTGCCTTTGAAAAGCACAAATATACACTGCTGCTAGAGGACTGCCTGAAGAGATTAGAAGTAGACATTTTAAAGCTAGTATGCACAGCTTAATCATGATTTTCTTACATGACAGGTTATTTATTCTTACATTTTACAGACCAGCAAATCTTCATAATGGTATATGTGGATTTCAACCTGTTTTGAACATCTTTTTATACCAATGGTTTATTTATTTTCATTTAAAAATGATAGTGAAATTCCCTTAATAACCAGTAACATCTTTCTTGTTTGTACTTACTCATTCTTTCTGCCCACGTGGGTTTCACTTCTAAGCTCATTCAAAATGATGTTTTCCAAGCCTGTGCCACATGACTTGTTCATATAAATGGAGCAAATTAAACTGTCTCCACATATATCCTATCACATTTGTAGCCCTGATTCCTCTCTTTAACACGTGGCCAAGACACCGTATTATCTGCCTGCAGAGGTTGACCTCAGGATATTAGATTCTGCCACATAGCTCTCTTGTACTGAACCGAGGGGAAACACTTAATCACCCCGGTCTTTTCAGGAAAAAATCAACTTTAAATTTGCCATGATGAAAAATCAATAAACCAGTAATTGCTTGGCTTATCATTGCATGGAGGAACAAATTGGGAAGCGAAGCTTAGCGTCCACACAGATTTCAGTGCGACACATGGAGTTTCAGGATCACTAAGCTAGAAAAGGAAAAGGTCTCAGAGTGATAATTAAATCTACTCATGCTGATTTTCTGCCAAATTTATTTCCCAAGCGTGTATAAAAATGTTTCACTGCTTACTAGTCAGGCATAACTAATCAAATCAACATTACGCAAACATATACAAGAAACAAAAAATGCAAATCCAAGACTGTAGGCATCAGAATAATATATTCTTCAGAATGAATATTAATGTAAAGTTACTTTTAAAATAAAAAAAACTTAAATTTGTCTTTTTAAGGTTTAAAGTTTATTTCTTTGCTGGGTAAATGCCAATAAAATTTTTTATTTCATAAGCCATACAATATTTTAATTACCTCATAACCTTTCAACGCAGAATTGTAGAAGTTTTCAATTAAGCAGCAACATTTAAAAATAAATCTCAAACAAGGAAACATTAAATATTTTTAATTCCCAGAATGATCTTTCTAGCTCATTTTACTTGGGTTCTCTATGCTTTGCTGATGCAAATACATGCTATCACATCTAAATTAGTCTATTATTTCCATATATTTTCGCCACATTGAATGTGAACTATCAGACAGACCTGTTATCTAAATTAGGATAGACAAATAAACACAGATCTATTGTCTATAAAATAAAATGAGAAATATATATCATCTTTCCTACAAGGAAAACACATATTAACTGACAAGTGTTTAGTGGTTTAAAAATTATTACTACTAATAGACCTAATTTAATGCAGCAAATTAGTATAGTTCCAATGGAAGTGCAAATGTAATCACTCTCAAACATTCACATTAAGAGGAGGAAGGAAGATGAAGCTTTTCCTTTTGCTTTTGTTAAAAAATGATTTTATGTTTGTCCTTCAACTGGCTACTGGGACTATGATAATTAAAACATTTAAAACAGCACAAGCCCCCCAGTCTCTAATCTGAAGCTCAGGTCAGCTGTCTGTAGATTCTAATTTGTCCTCCATTTGTATTCATGACAAGAAAACACTGAATATTTAACAGCAAACCAGCAGGAGGGGGTACTGTGGGCATAGAGGTTAAATAATTTGATTTCTGTGCAGATTACACGTAACATTCAGCACCTAATCTCACACCTGATTTGGCAATACAATTACAATAAAAATAATGTAGGGACATTACAACTGTAAAATAGAGAACAAGAACTTCTTTTCCAATGGGCTGAGAAGCAATAATTTTATTTAAAGTATTATATTTGTTTACTATATTTCTAAGGTCTAAGTTTTCAATAATAAAGGTAAAAATGCTTTACAAAGTGTGATAGTTCAAAGTGAGAAAGGTGTAATTTCTATCTTCTTTAATGGGCACATAGGTTGCATCCATAGGCTCACTGCATTATTAAAAAGCAGTGAGATGTGCTAACAAAACATACGGAAATGGAGGGAGGAGATTTTAAGAAGTTTTCTAGTCCATTCTCCTGCCTTTAGGCAACACTACACTGAAACAGAAGCTTTGTTTTGATCTAAGATAAATGTCCATCTGTTGAAAAATCCAAAAGCTATTTTAGGAGAACAGACTGCATCTTAATGTTAGTTAAGAGAAAAATTAAATGGAAAACTAGAAGTTGAAAACTCAATTTCTTTATAATGTCATGGACTTGATTATAAAGTTTACATGAACAATTGAATTAAAAATAATATTTGCTGGATTAAGATTTATGTTACACAGGTAAAACATAAAGGAGTAATAGACTTATTAATCATATGAAAATATACAGAAATGCAAATGCATTTTGATTTTATAGTTTTCAATCTTATTTTTTGTATAAGATCCTCACCACCTAAATAAACCTATTTTATTTTCTTCTACTGAGTGGTAGCTTTCTCTTTATAAATGTGAAGTTTATCACACTAATTTGTAACTCACTTTTAAAGAACAATTTATTTCAATAAAACTAAGGACAAAAACAAAGACAATCACATTCAGACAATAAATAGGAAATACAACACTAACGATTTTCTTAAGCTGACTTTCTAGATTGATAAGATCCAATGTCACATATTTTAAGTTAACTCTACTCTGAGTTTGTAGAATTCCTGGGGAGTCATCATTGTTACTTATTACACTAACTGCCCTGTTCTGGGTGCTGGGTATACGCAATGTCAACACACTAGCATGGTCTCCACTATCTTGCAAATCACATTTTAGTGGTGCACTTATTATTACTTAAATGATAAAAAGGCAAGTTGATCCAATTAAAAATGAAAAGAGTATGAAAAGAAAAACAGGACACTGTAATTTCAAGAAGCTTTCAACATTTGTTTGTACACAGGCTCACGTTCAAAATAACCTCAGGTGTTTTTTTTTTTTTTATTACTTTTGCTTAATTCCTGTCTTTCTTTAGTTTGTGACATAGCAGTTCTGTGGGCTGCTTTTGCTCTACCTCTCTTAGGATTGGCAACTTTAATGTAGCTGATATAGTGAAGGGAAAAAAAACAACCCAAAACTTCAATGCTATTGACCAATCTGAATTCCAAACTCAGGCCTTCCCCAATCATATGACTTAGTTTCTGTGTATTTGTGTAAACAATTTAACCACCTGCGACTCAATTTCTCAATGTGTAAGATGGGAGAGCTAGACTAGAAAACCACTAAAGCTTATTTATTCAATGAGTAAGATTTTTTTAAAAAAATATTTTATTGATTTTTCAGAGAGGAAGGAAGAGAGATAGTTAGAAACATCGATGAGAGGGAAACATGGATCAGCTGCCTCCTGCACATCTCCCACTGGGGATGTGCACGCAACCCGGGTACATGCCCTTGACCGGAATCGAACCCGGGACCTCTCAGTTCACAGGCCGATGCTCTATCCACTGAGCCAAACCGGTTTCGGCCAGTGGGTAAGTTTTAATGAGTGCCTATGATTCATCTTTTAGTACTTAGAGATGTGCACAGAACAGTACAGGGTGACCTGAATGTGCCGGGAGCCGGTCCATCCTTGCTGTTTCAAGGGACCTGGCATATATGGCATACTGTTCTTAATATATTTGCTCACCTTCTTGGCACTATGTGTTTTAACCAAGGTCACCTCTCCTAGAAAGGTTGTTTCCCCAGGTAGAGATTTTCCCCTGAAGTTAGGGAGGGAATAAAACCTCTTAACTAAGTGCCAGACGGGTAATTAATCACTTTAACTATGAAAAATCATGCTTAAGCTACATAATCTTTACTCCCTGGAATGGAGATAAGAAACGCCCTAACCTTTGGAATAGAGATTGATAGGATTGAATCACCTGGTATAAATACAGAGGCAACAAGACAACAGGAGACAGAACTTAGAGAAGGATCCTGTACAGAACCTGGCAACCGAACCTAGTTGGAGAACCTAAAGAGAACATGACTGGAGAACCTAGCAAGAGAACACGGACACAGAACTTGGCTGGAGATTGTGGCTAGAGATCCTGGCAAGGCTGCTGATCAACTGAACACTGTCTCTGTGTCATTCCTTCTTCGCCGACTCCGTCCACACCTTTGGGGTCCCCTGGACCTGCTGGGGTTGGACCCCAGCATGAATGCACAAAACAGAATCACCAATTCTAGCCTGATGGGTATTAGGAATTGGTGGGACCCATAAGATAGCTTTACTTGACACCTAACGTTACTTAAATATATGCTTAACGAAGAGCAGTCTATGATCAAGGAAACTGAAAACTTTCTCTGGGGCTGAGTCAGAGGACAGTATAAATGACACTTCTTCCTAGCAGCCTATAAGAATAAAGTTCAAATGTGTCTTTCCTCAAATAGCAAGGTGGCTTTCTGCTCCCAAGGGTTCAGAGCTGTCTTTCCTTCTAAATTTTGTATGTAAAAATCTTAATTTTGTTGAGTTTGATTCAAATTAGCAGTTTTAAGGACTCTAATTTCACTTCCTCAGAGATTCACAGAGTTCCTATATAAATATAGCCGTGATGATATACTCTGGATTATACAGACTACAATAATCCTGGATAGTCACTTCATGATAATGAATTTTTCCACTGATTTTTAGAGAGAGTGGAAGGGAGGGGGAGAGGCAGAGAGAGAAAGGTTGATGTGAGAGATATCAATTGGTTGCCGCCCAGATGTACCCCAACCAAGGTCAGGGATCGAGCCTGCAACTGAGGTATGTGCCTTCATTGGAATCGAGCCAGAGATCGTTCAGTCCGAGGGCCGATGCTCTATCCACTGAGCCAAACTGGTTAGGGCCACTTCGTGATAATGAATTAAATCATGTTTAACACTAGATTGCCCAAGGAAGTCATTTTGACTGCTTTTTAATTACAATTAGAAAAACAATGATGTATATAATGACAGAATTTCTTAGAATTTTGTGACTTTTTATACAACATATAAATGCGTTTATTAATAATTGTAGTTACCTCCCCCTCCATTTCCAGTATATATATGTGTGTGTTAT